>NW_023604919.1:0-30684 GCF_014898055.3 Talpa occidentalis
AGAGCTGGTTCAGGTCTGGAAATGGGGCAAAGACAGTGGACTGTATTTGTGTGGCCGTTCTCAGCTTCGTGATCATCTGTCCTTGGCTTCTCTGGCTGCAGAGACTGACAAGTAACTTGTTGGCTGCCCCTGTTTGCTTACTGGGGAAGAGCGGGTTTGTTCCCACTATCACCTTTGGGTGCTACCCTGGCGGCTGCTAGTCCCGCACTGGGTTGGTTCTGACAGCTGCTCTCACCTTGCTTCTGAGAGCTGAAACTACCCCAAGCTCCACCATCTGAAACTTCTATGACCCGTGCGGCTGTCAGGGGCCAGCTCCAGACGGATTCTCTGATCATCAGTCTTTGGGAGAGGCACCATCTGACAAGGCTGATGTGCTTCACACCCACACATTCTTTACCACATTGGGGTGTCCTCCAAGCCCTCTTGGAACACAGTCAGTTCATGGAGTTGCTTGCCTGACGTAGCAACTGTCCCCTCTGGGTCACACCCCCTTTGTACTGCTTGATACATTTCTGCCATTTTCCTTAGCAGTTTTGTCATTTCTACTTCACTTTAGGTGTGATGTTTTGTTTTTCATCTTCTAAGAGCAAAGTCTGTCAACTCAGTGTCTTGAGTTGAGACATTATAGGGCTAAGGGGTAAGGATATTAAATCCTGCATTACAAGAATTCCCTCCCATATCCATCAGTTATTCCAGATCCAACTTTTTACCACACTCCCCAGCACACACCCATCTGAGGACACACTCTCAAGCCCCTCCTGCTCCTGCTGGTGTGTGTAGACTAAGTCTAGTCACTTCTTTATTCCTTTTCCTCCCTCGCAGACCCAGCACTTCCTTAACCAGGTTAAGTGTTTCTAACCCTAGTTTTGTCTGAGGAGAAAAGGATCTAGATCATGGGCTGGGATAGGGTATGTGGGCTTGCAAGGTGTGAATAAGCAAAGAATGTCCCCAGGGTCCCACCTTATCCCAACTATCATACATTAGTGTTTATTAGACACTGTGAGACTCTGAGATTTGCATGCAGGGATTTTGTTGCAGCACGGTCTTAGAAATAACACAGCTGAGGGCCTCCCTGGTGGCGCAGCAGTTGAGCGCTGGGTTGCGAAGCTGCCCGCGGCCTCTGTGGTGCCAGTTCGATCCCCAGCTGCTCCCCGGCCATCGGAGGAGGGTCCCACATGGTGCGCAGACCTCTCCTGCCGCCCGCTGCTCCCCTCAGCAGTGTACTTCGGTCCTTCTGCCTGCTCTGCTCCCCGCTCTGGCTCTCGTGAATTCTCTCACCCTCCTGCGCTTCTGACTGTACCCAGTGCATGTATAAACAAAAACAAAACAAACAAACAAATAAATAAAAATAAAAACATGCCTCTATAAAAAAAAAATTACTAAGAAATAGAAATAACACAGCTGAGTGTTGAAGGAGACAAGATTGAGCAGGAGCAGTTGAAATGAGAAGCCATTCGGTCAGGAGGTTCGGGTGATTCTCTGTGATGTCCTATAGCCAAGAATCAAGAAGTCCTATAGCCAAGAACCAAGAAGATGTGGTACATACACACAATGGAATATTACTCAGCCATCAAAAAAGATAAACTCATGCAATTTACAGCAACATGGATGGAGCTGGAAGGGATCATGCTCAGCGAAATAAGCCAGAAAGAAAAAGAAAAATACCAGATGGTGTCAGTCATGGCAGGAATTTAGAAAACCTAAATAAGGGACCAGGAGAAAGACTAATTATAATAAAGTAAAATCAAAATCAACAAGCAACTATAAACCAGAGACACACTACGGGGGGAGGGGAGGAGGGATTAGAGTCAATCAGGGAGGGTGGGAATTGTACGAGGACTATAACCAAGATGAAAATGCATACATTGTGCAAAAATGAAAATGATGTAAAAAATATATAAAATAAATAAAATATTAAAAAATAACATACAGGGCCTCCCCGGTGGCGCAGCGGTTGAGCGCTGGGTTGCGAAGCTGCCTACAGCCTCTGCAGCACTGGTTCAATCCCCGGCTGCTCCCCGGCCACCGGAGGAGGGTCCCACGTGGCGCGCAGACCTCTCCTGCCGCCCGCTGCTCCCCTCAGCAGTGTACTTCGGTCCTTCTGCCTGCTCTGCTCCCTGCTCTGGCTCTGGTGAATTCTCTCACCCTCCCGCGCTTCTGACTATACCCAATGCTTGTATAAAATAAATAAATAAATCTTTAAAAAAAAAAAAATAACATACATAAAAAAGTAGTACAATGTTTGATACACAGTTGTCACTCAATTAAAAAAAAATCAATTAAAAAAAACAAAGAATGTTCCCTGACTTGTTCCACTGATGTATGCACATCTGGCTACTTCTGTATCAGTCATTGGTTGAAACCGCCTCTGGAAGGAGGCTCACCAAGGTAGGGCCACGTACTTTAGCTGAAAGTAATTTCAGTAAATGACTTAGCTGGCATTGGCAGCAGCTATCAGCCTGGCAGCAGGGCATGAGTGCCTTTGTCCACAGGGGTCCTACATGGTTCACCCGCATTTGTCGGGATCCACATATTCATGTTTCATTTGGAATTATACCATCTTTTTATATGTCATAGAATTTTAAATGTTGGATAAAACCTTTCTTCCCCATGAACGAATTAGCCACCCATAGTTTGGTTTGTATTTCAACTTTTCAAGTTTCCATTAGAATATTCAATTACAAGTAGCTCAATAATTTCCAATTTTAAAAACAGTGGATAGCTACTATTTAATTTTAAAAAGATAAATTAAAAACTTCCATTTAAAGGTCAAATTATAAAATAATGCACACCACTCAGTATAATTAGGAAAACAAAGTATTCCCTCTGAACATAAATATTCCTGTTAGAGCACTGTGACAAGAGAAGTCAATTAAGGCTGGTTAGGAAGGGTGAGCCTATTAAACGTAAAGATGAGGAAAGAAAATCATAGAATTTTACATGGGTTTTGAAATCTTGCCTTTGGGGCATTTTGCTGATTTAAAAGCAAATTATGAAGGTGAAATGGACAACACCACACAGCAGTTTGTATTTGCACTAAGAACACAATAAAGAACAAAGCCCCTCCATAAATGGACAGAAGCAAAGAGTCAATGAAAAATAGCAACAATGACAGGTATATGCGCTCCCACTGCCATGTTTTCTCATGCTTTCTGACCAAAAGGTAATTTTTATTTATGACACTATATATAACTACTTACGTACAACACTATTGAAATACAAACTAGAAAGTGGAGTTATCATAGACTCAAAGATAACTACTATCAGCCGTGAGTATGTCTTTCATCGTTTGCTTTACATATAGTAATGCGCCTCTGACTTTTTTTGTAGAGCGAAAGACATCATGAAAGAAGTCAAAAGGTGAGAACATTTGAGATGTGAAGAATACAGAAGGCATCAGTTAAGGGAGCACGTGTTGAAAACACTGGGCTAAGAATTTCTAACCCTAGTCCTAGTTCTCGCCAACTCTGCAGCATCACACAGCTTACATCATTTAATTTTGCCTTATTGAAACTGGTAGAATAATAGAAGGATCCTCATAAGTTCACTGATGGATAACCAAAGTAATCATGGATAGCAACATGGTAAAAGAAAGCATATATCATTGTCAATATTGTCATTATTAAGGTTGATAAAATTTATCGGATTCTAATTCATTGGAAACAACACAAACTGTCAATCAGAAAAAGGACACAAGATTTTGACATAAATTCACTGACAAAATAAAAGCAGAGAGCAAAAATATCACAAAATGACTGCTTTCCATAATTTCCCAATAACTAAAATTAAGATGAGTTCCCATATGTCATTCATTAGGTCTTTAATGATAAGCAATTGATATGCTCAGAGATGGTGAATCTATGAAAGTTTTATCACTTTTCTAGAGACTTGTAGGTACTAGATAGTTGTAGGTATTTAAATAGGCACAACAGACTATAAGATATTCAAAATATTTAAGAGAAAGAGGATCAGGCACTGACCCATCAAAACAGACAAAGCCATTGTGCTAAAATGGAATAAGAGGGTGGTAGGCTCTTAGGGATATATTATTAAACATTTCATTGGTGATTCCAGGAGTGGGAAAGCCCCAGGAGGAAACTCGCAGCCAGGCTGTGGGGGAGCACAGCATCACAGACTTGAGGAGCTGGACGATGGGCGTCCTGCTGTTTTAACAATGATGGGAAGGACTTTCATTTCTTAATGATGTTATAACTGCACCAGGGTCTTGCTGCTGCATATCAGCCCTACATGGCTACAACTTTTGAGGATAATTTTTGAAATGCTTAAGTGTGTTTAAAAAAAAAATGTTTCTACCTTTGGAATTTCAAGCATTCACTCATTTTACAAATATTAATTGAGCACTTTAATCTTATCTCTGGCCCCATGTGAGTCACTGGAGGTAAAATGTCAGCAAAGTGGGCATCAGAGGAGTTGGAAGTCCAGGTGTTAGGAATTTATCTCAAAGAGGAAGGTATACATTTGCTAGGATGATCATGGTGGCATTATGTCAAATTTGGTTTTCATTAGAAGTGGAATTTTACATATACTGAAGTGAACTGATTTTGTGTGCACAATTTGATTCATTTTTACAAATGCAAACACCTATGCAAACCCATTATCTTAATAAGGTAGAGGGCAGTCTCACTACCCAAGAAAGGCTACTTCACCTCTTTCTTAGCAATCACCCCAACCCAGAAGCAGCCACTCTTCTGACTTTTAAGACAATAGATTAACTTTCTTCTTTTAGAATTTTATATAAATGGAATCATGCAGTATGCAGTCTCTGTGTCTGGCTGGTTTCACTCAGTATATTGCTTTGAGATTCATCCATGTCGTTTAATGCATCAGTAGCACAAGTCGTTTTACTTCTGAGGGACACTCTTTCATTGCCTTATGCATTTATTTCTGTAGCACCATTTTCATACAAATTCTCTTGTTCAATGACACATCCCACAAACCTCCCATGTCTTATTTCTAGATTCTTTCATGTAATCCAGATCATCATTTCAGACATTAACTTATTAATTTCAATTATTAACTTATTAACAATACACTTCTAGTGAGGTCCCCCTTCAATATCCACCAAACATTCTAGTTTTACTTCTATCCACCCACATTCAGCAATATCTGCTTAACCAACCTGAAGTCTGTGGTGCCTTCAGTTTTGACTTTATATGATTTACATTTTCCATTCAAATAATCAACACAGTGTACAAATGTGATTTTAATGTTTGCTTTTGAGTTTTGTTTGATTAATAACAAGAAATAAAGCAAATATATTTTCTTCAAATGGTTAATAAGAATCACAACTTAGGGCCTCCCTGGCGGCACAGCAGGCTGAACACAGCGCTGTGAAGCTGTCTGCAGCCTCTGCAGCGTGGGTTCAATTGCAGGCCGGCCAGGGAGATACCCACATGGCGCAGCAGACCTTTCCTGTCTCGCCTGCTGCTCCCCTTAGCAGTGGATTTTGGTCCTTCTGCCTGTTCTGCTCCCTGCTCTGTCTCTGGTGAATTCTCTCACCCTCCCGTGCCTCTGGCCTGTACCCCAGTGCTTGTAAAAATAAATAAATCTTAAAAAAAAAAAAATCACAACTTAAAATGGCACCCTCCTGAGAGCTTCCTGTGAAAGGAATCCTCTTACAAAAATGAGAGGTTCAAAACCATGCTACAAAGACCTGACTGGAGGTTCAAAGGAAGAGCAAACAAACATTGGTGGAATGCAACAGCCCCTGCTAGACCCGAAGAAGTCACACTCAATAGAAGAGCAAAATATCCTCTTTTTCTTTCTTCAATCTGAGAATCATCTTTTAAAATAAATGGTGGGAGCTTTTGAAATATGATTCAAATCACCTTTGGTAGATTTGTAACAAACAAGAGTAGCAATGGCAAATGATCAATAGATTTAAAATATAAACTGAAATTGTTCATCTAGATGACTCAATGAATCCATGAAAGATGACATTAGGCACTAACCAGATGTTAAGGATGAGTAAATTTCCACTACTGAAAAACAAAACCAGGCCACACATCTCAATATTGTAGCAAAAATGACTAATTCTCATAGGTTGTTTATTTTTAAAGGATCAAATTGTCTCAATGGATCTGAATGTGAGAATTAGTGAGAAACACCCAATGTTACTATGAAGATTAAAAAAAAAACTATAAAATATCACCTAGAGGAATATTCTAAATATCTCATCTGCACTATAATAAACTTATAAAAATATAATATTGAAACTAATAAGGGAAAACTACATTTACTTAAGTGCCTCAAAGTAATTCAGTATCTAGTAGGAGATAAAAACAGAGAACTGATCATAATCAATCTAAATTTCTTATGGAGTTTAAATAGTTCTGCCTATGGTTCTGGAAATCTCAGGCAACAATATGAACCTTAAGCTTTTCTAATTTTTTATAAAATAGTGTATGTACAATGTCATTCTCTAGGGAAACAGAGATTCTGCAAACTAACTGAGCTAGTTAGGATTATGTTTTCCTGACATAATTCTAACTGGATATTCTTGTAGAAAGAACTTTCTACAGGAAAGCCTGGATATTCCAGACTTTCCTATAGAAAGTGCTTCCATGCCAGAATTGGAGTTGGATAGAACCAGTGGGAACTTGGGTGCAGATGACATGACATTGGGCTCTGATGACCACCTTTCCAGCCCAGAACAACAGAGATTCTGCAGCGCTAGAGGGTACCTCCTCCTATTTCTCTTACATTTCCCATATGTGTAACTTATTGGTGAATTTAATCCAAAATAATGACTTCTGAGATGCAAAGTTAAATGTAGGGTGATGTGGTATCGGTTATAGATTTGGAAAAGTCAATAAAGTATTTTTTTGCTACATTATCATCATATGTTAACACACAATAATTATAAAATAATATCAATGTGGACAAGAATGAATGTACATATGTATTTTGCATTCATTTAGCGTCTTCATGTGCCAGCCCTGGGTCCCATGCTGGGAATTCATACTGAAAGTGTACAGTCACTGAGCTGGTAGAACTCCCAGGTCAGAGAAAATTCCATACTCACACAAATCAATACAAGTTCCTGTGATTAAAGGCGCCACATTGCCACGGGAACATATAAAATGGGGACCAGACTTTATCTCGAAAGTCAGGAAAGATAGAGTATTCATCTATGGAGACCAACAGCCAACTAAGCATGACACAGCCTTGAAAGAAGTTTGAATAATTTAAAAACATTCCAAGAAGCAAACATAGAGGAGATAAAACTGTTGCCAAAAATACAGAACGGTTTTATAAATAAAACACATTCATAAAGGAACAGCACCAGCAAGTTGGTAAAAGCAGGAAAAATTAGAAATTTACATTCTAACACCTTCCCATGCTAGACGTGAAAGGCTTCTATCTACCTCATTTATCTCAAGTTGTCTCACTACTCTGAGTCACTTTTAAGTGTCTCTGGCCCTTTTGTTTTTACTTGTGACAAAAAAGATGTCTTCAGTGCTGCAACAGACACGATAACAGCTAATATTTACTGACTACTAGCAAGGAGGCAGGCAATCCAAGTGCATCAATTCACTAAATCTTCGCACACACCTCCTGAGAGAGGAATAAACAGGAGAGATAGGATCTGCATGTGTCCAGCTTGTCCCTGGAGCCTGGTCCCTCACTCCCAGGAGCAGTGGGAATGGAAAGCTCCAGCTTTAAAAAGATGAGCTTGACCTTCCACACTCTGTAACGTAGGATTCAGGTCTTTTGGGTTATATAGTTTATTTTCAGTCTTGGCATTTAGAATAGTTACTGATTTATGTACAGCAAAAGTGTGTATCTCATACCCTCCCTTCCCATGTCTAACACCACCAAAAATAAATCCTTCTGCATAAGAGATATTCAGAGGCCAGGGGTCCTGTCTTCCCTGGTCCATGATGTTTGTCATTATAGGTATGTGCCCCCGTTTATTATTTTTTTATTCATTCATATACAGGACAAAAAGTCTTGACAAAAAGTCAAACACATGCCCCCCCATCACTTATGTCTCCTTTGACCCTTTGCCCCCCATCCTGTCCTCAGAAACCTCACTTTTGTTTATGTTTTATATTTTATTTTGTCAAATCACCCACTTTGTAAATTCCCAGCATTTGTCTTTGTCATTCTCTATTGCTTCACTCCACACAATTCCCTCGAGCTCCTTCCATTTTGCTGTCAGAGACAATATTTCAACTTTCCTTGTGTCCGAACAGTGTCCCCCGGTGTGTACAGACCACTTCTTCTTGATCCAGCTTCTATCTGTGGGCATTAGTTTGCTTCCACGTCCTGGCTGCTGTCAATGGTGCTGCAGTAAGCATGGCAGACCCCATCGTTTTTTGTTCGATGGGTCCACGTTCAATGATAGAAGCCCAGGAATCGGAACGCTGCCCTTCCACTGTTCTATTTTTAAGGTAAAACCCAGATCACTTTTCCAAAATAGCTGCACTAGCTTATATTCCCAACACTTTTTCTTTAATATGTGCCGGTCTTCTGGATGTGACATGATTGAGGGCACCTCTCTCTGGGGTAAACTGGCAAGGATGTCCCCCTGGGCACAGGCAGGGAAAAGGGAGACATGAGCTTACGTGGCCCTGCCCCTCACAGCGCAGGCACCAGCAGAGACAGGGCCCCTGGGGGACACAGCCCCCGTACACCACCGGGTTCCCGGGCGGGGCCCCAGGGAGGAATGACAAAGAGTCTGTGTGGAAAATAAGAGACTGCCTCCAGGACGATGCAGATTAAAATGAACGCGACCTAAATCTCACCTTCAATTAATCTGCCGGGGGAAATCAGGAGTGTTTAACGATTTGCAAAGCCACAAATGGAGGATTATCTTCATTCCTGCGTGTTTCATCAAGAGTCACTCAGGAGAAATTGTTCAAAAGGTATGTTTGTTCAAAAGCATGGAGGAACAAAGTAAACATTTAGAGAGTATACGTTGGAGAGATATAGTTACTACTGGAATGTTTAAAGACCCCTATAAGGTGCTATGGTTTGTATTGGGATCTATAATGTAAGCATTAACAGAAAAATAAAATTCTTGGCATGAATCAGTTATTTATTCTTCCAGGTTCCAACAATCCATAAATGACTGGACCCTGGAATGACTCCTTTCAGGCAGGGCAACCTTGGGGGCAGAGGGAAAATGTGACAATGGCATAAAGAGCTGATATGGTACATGGGGAGCCTTACCAGGCAGGAAGAGGGGAGCCCTGCCAGCCAGGAATGGGGGAGCACTCCCAGCCAGGAAAAGGCGCACTCCCAGGCAGGAAGGGGCACTACTGCCATGGTGCAGGAGGCAGTAGTTGTGGGCAGTGTTGCTGCTCTCTACCCACCAGATACCACAGCTCCCTCTTGCTGCAACAATCAGAAATGTCTCTGGATGTTCTTTGAGCTCATAGCCAACATCCCCAAGGGAGAAATCATCCAGACTCCACCCAGAGCCACAGCCTCAGGCATCAATCTCAGGTTCGACCACCTGGATGGATCTTAGTGTCCTGAACATTGGAGATGCCAGGAAAGACCTTGTGTTTCCTTATGTCACGGAAGCACACATAAAGTATATTGTATACCTCGAAACATAAATGCAGATTAAAGTCAACGTTGAATGAAATCAACATTGAATTAAATTGTTTTAAGAGGAACGTTACAGGGTCTGTATGAGAAGATGGATGTGAGCTGAACCTGTGCTGCTATCATTTTACACTATCTGTAAATCAAACCGTCATGCTGTGCACCTAAAACTTAGTGATAGATGTCAGTTCTCTGTCAGTTAAACAGGGAAAATGGATCATTTAAAAATTATGAAATTAAGGGAAATGGAGCAAATCACTGATTGTTTTTTCAAAAGGATGAACATTAAAAATGATATTTAGAAAATTTTATTAAAAGCAGAGAATGAGTAGTCTTATGAGCCAAACAAAACATAAAAATATCACTTTTACTTGATAAGGAGAGTTATTATTTTTTCAATCCCAGAAAGGGAGTAAACACGTTAGGAAAATCACATTCAATGTTTTTTTCCTTATTCTTGTATATGGTGGAAATAAACAGTTTTCCTGTCATTTGTGGTTCTTTGTTCCAAAATGATGTAGATGATGTAAAAAGGCAATCTGATTAAAATAAAAAGAAGAGTCTTTTCATTGTAAATGACATCTTTAGAAAAGAAAAGCAGTTGCTCCACTCCCAGATATGTACTTCAAATTACCCACGGTGAATTATACATTGAAACATTTCACAACAGATGAAACTACATAACTGAGACATTATAAATGATAAACTGATAAACCCTTTCTCTGTTGAATTATAAAAGAAACTTAGCAGAGAACAGGGAAGAGAAATCTAATGTAGAGACACATGATTTTATTTCTTCCGCAGCAAAAGAAGGCTCAAAAATGAACTAACCTCTCCACTCATAAAGATGAATTTTAAAAACCAATAAAACCCATGGGCATAATCTTCAAAACTGAAATGGCCAGTGAGGTTCCATTCACCAATATATCTATATATTAGGTTTTTTTTATTTACTCACACAAGACGTTTCTCTCTAACAGTAAACCTTAGAGAATAGTCCCTGAAAACACTGCCTGGAAGAAACACACATTAAAAGTTGAAAGCAGTGATTTCAGACCATTGCTCAGATTAAGTTTTTTATCTCCAGTATGACTGCATGATAAAGAAAAGAAAATACATTTCACTCATGAGGTTTTTCCCCAGAGCTCCTGATTGACAGTGAAAATGCCAGCAGAAGATAAGTGCGCGTTTCCTGAGTTGCTTTGAGTCTCAGGACTAACCATTTAACTCCTGGAGCAACAGGAAGGATGGTACCACAGGCAGGAGGAAGGACTCCCCACGAGGGATGAGGCTGGCCTGGACGTCTATGCGGTACCCAGGGCCCAGCTGCTGACAGCTAAGCGAAGCGGAGATACTTCTACAATGGCAGTACAGCAAACATACTTTAATTAATGAAGATGCAAGATTTTAAGGGCATATTTGCACCCGGACCAGATGGAAGACATCAATTTGTTTGTCCCGTTTTCTCCAGGAGGAGCAGTCAACAACCCTAGGCATTTCAGCATCACTGGTGAAGGAGAGAAGACAGGTTGGCTGGGCACTTCCACACACAAGGACTATCACAGCTGTCTCCTAAATTGGCAATTAGCCTCATAACAATCCTGGACTGGGGGCCGGAGAAGCAGACAAACTGTAGGACAGCATTCCAAGAAGACTACTTTCTCTAGCCAAGGGTTGAGAAAGGACAGTCTGGGGAAACAACAGCTTTTTAAACAGTAACTTCTGGACTCAAGTCAAACACAACACTGGAAAAACACAGCATCTCCCACCCCCATTAGCTGGGCTGGTGTGGACATGAACATCTGCATGGGCAGCCACAAGGGGCCTGGGAGTCCAGTAGTCATAATTCCCCTCCCAGCAGATGGAAAGGCCTTTCTGCAGGCTCACATACTAACTAATGGTTTACATCTCTTTATCACTCTTTGGATATTTTTAATTAAGTTGATGTTGGTTTTCAACTCTGTGTGACTCAGAAATACAGGATTCCCATCTCACTTTCCAGATTTTAAGTGTTTTCAGTCTTATAACAACCTATAAACTAGACTAAGCAAGATGAATATATTCATTTCACTTCACGTCCACCCCACTCTACAATCAGGTCATTAAATGTGTTCACTCCTCATTGTGTAATCTTCCTTGAAAACAACTCATCTTTCAGCCTCAAATAAAGACACCATTCCACAGAACCGCCTTCTCTGAAGCCCCTACTGTGTCTGGACTTCCAGGTGCTCCACGAGCTCTTGAACTATGGCAATTACCCATTTCAAGAGGAAGCCATATTAACGCAATGTGGAAATGACCCTACATGTTGCTGCTTTACAGGAGCAGATTCAATCGTAAAAGGAATGAAAAGAGACCTTCCCCTTTGCTCTTGAGATGAGGGCTCCTGCTACAAGGAGCAGTCCACGCATCTTTGCCTGCGTTTCCGTCACCTCACTAAAGGCAATCCCCACCACAGGATCTGTTGGCAGGGGGTGTGCGGTGAAGTGAAAGGGTTGTCTATAATAAGATATTTAATATAGTTCTCCTAGAGAGAAAGGAAAAAAACAGAACCCCCAGACAGTAAGACTCAAAGGCAGAGAAGGAGGTGGTGGGAGGAGGAGGTGAGTGGATGTCATGAAAGCAGAGACAGGGACTCCACTGGCATGCAGAACCCCATGGCCCCAGCTCCCTGGGCTAACACCAGACTCATGGCCAGACCTGGGGAGCAGCAAAGGAGGAACATCCAACAGAGAGGACTCGCCCCTGAGTCCTAAGCACCCGGGGAAGATGAGGGACCAGCTCTCAGTCTCTCCAACAGAGGGAGCACTGGAACCCCCAGACTGAGGGCCAGGACACTCTTAAATGAAAACTAATGAATGTCCTTGAAGTTCTCTGCAATCTCATCTAATTGGGGGTGAGGGCTGGAGAGAGAGGGAGGCAGGAGATCTCTAATAATGGAGGCCTGATTCTTTTTATATCATAACATAAAGTGGTTTATATATCTCACTCCCCCAGTCACAGAACAATTTATGCTTGACATGTCTGTTTACTCTTTCCTATCTGCCACTAGATTTTATGCTCAGTGCATGCAGCAGCACGTCTGTTTGGTTAATAAATTTATTCTGAATGCTTCAAGATGACTTTCCTTTCTTGCATCTAGCTTAGAAGAAAATACTAAAAATAACATTACAAAACAAAATAGGAACAAAGTTACAATATTGGTCCTTTTATGGGGAAGAGAGCAAATATAAAATCAGGATTTCCCTTCATAACTTAAAAAAATTAACGCAGTCAAATTGTTTTTAGTGACACCAAGTCAATTTGACGAAGCTCTTTTTTCGTCTTTTTGTTTTCTTTCAGATAGAAATCATTTTTCTACATGAAACAATGGAGAGCTGGAAGTGTGTTCTTCACAGCCAAATTCTTAACTAGAATTATGGAGTCATCAAGGTGCCTGGAAAGGCAACCGGATCTGTATTTTTTAAAATTATGCGTGTAAATTTATCTAACATGCTTGCACCTCTGTGCAAACCACTTCTAGATACATTTCAAAGGCAAGAAAAGCAAAATACCTTTCATATAATATCTGACTCTAATTTCGTATCAGGACAATCAACGACAATGCTAGTCTCTACAGGAACCCCCAGAGAGCTCTAAGTTCTAGTTGGGGTGACACAGAGAGATGGGGAGATGTATGATGTTTGAAGCAACCAAAGCAGAATGACGGGGGTGAGGGGGCTGCTAGTAAAATGTACAAAGTGAAAGACAAACTGAGCAGCCCCCAAGGAGAGGCGATGTTTACACTGGGTTCTGAAAAATGCCTCCTGGGCAGGGGCTAAAAATGCATCCCAAGCAGGAGGGTAGCCATGGTCAAAGCTAAGTATTAAGAAAGTCCGAGGATATTTAGAGACCCGCAAATAGTTTCTTCTAGGATGTCATTACAGAGCCAGCCACTGCCCTGTGCAATTTTCCACCCTTCTAAGTGTTACTCGTCAGCACCTCTGTGCCAACCGCTTCTAGATACATTTCGAAGACAAAAACAAAATACCCTTCAAATGATATCTGACTCTGATTTCATATCAGGACAATCCGATGACAATGCTAGTCTCTACTGGCACCCCCAGAGAGCTCTAAGTTCTAGTGGGGGTGACACAGAGAGATGGGGGAATGTTAGATATATTTGCATGTATAACTTAAAAAAAATACATTTGGTTGCCTTTCCAAGCACCATAGTGACTCCATAATTCTAGTTAAGAATTGGCTGTGAACTGTTTACAACAGCTAAGCTTTGGAAACAGCCCAAATGCCCAAAAATAGATGACTGGATCAAGAAGATGTGGTCCATATACACCATGGAATATTACTCAGCATTCAAAAAAGATAAACATATGCAATTTGCAGCAACATGGATGGCGCTGGAAGGGATCATGCTCAGCGAAATAAGTCAGAAAGAAAAAGAAAAATACCGGATGGTCTCACTCATAGCAGGAATCTAGAAAACTTAAATAAGGGACCAGGAAAATGAATAACTATAAGAAAGTGAAAATCAAAATCAACAAACAACTATGAACCAGAGACAATCTATGGGGTTGGGGGGGAGAGAGGGATTGGGGTCAAAATAAGGGGGTTGCAATTGTATGGGGAATATAAAAATAAAATTTATTTAAAAAAATAAAAATAAATAAAAATAAATAAATAAATAAATAAATAAATAAATAAATAAATAAAATAAAAAACAGAATTGGCTGTGAAGAACACACTTCCAGCTCTCCATTGTTTCATGTATAAATCTATGATTTATGGCGGGGAGCTTGGCCCAGGGTCCTCGAGACGGCCCGGCCACGCGGCCTCAGAGTGGGGGTCTGGGCAAAGAGCCCCAAATTCTGTTCCATTTCATGCCCAGAGTATGGGCTGTATATGCAAATCACGCCCTAGGAACACCCCTGGTGTGTATACACTCTCCAGGGTGTATGAATTCTGGGGCGTTTGATAAAGCTTTAGACAAAATCCTTAATTGATTTTCATGAGGCAGTGTAATAATCTATGCTTTGCAGGCACGCTCGCCTCTCAGAAAACAAACACGGCCCGTGATAGGCAATGGTGAGACGGGGGAAAGCCATTACAGGGAGACTTGCATTTTCAAGATAAAAATACAGCAGCTTTAGGATCATTGGAGAGTTTGTAGATAATTTAGAGGTTACGACTAACTCTCCACATCTCAATAGGGAATAAAGTTTCTGCCTTCCTCTGTCAGAATGCACACAGCCTTTAGGAAGATTTTGTTCAGAAAAACAGTCCTCTTTTAAAATTGCCTTTGTCCTTCCTATAGAACATTCATCTCACTGGAGTCTATTTATTCATATATTTATTTTAAGAAGCAAATGGAAACAATGCTTTATTTCTTTTATTTTCTCCATTTAAAATAAACCAGAGTCTGTATAAATTAAAATATACCCTTTCCTTCTATTTTTTTCAGCTCTAGAAAAGGGAATGTCAACCTGCCTGGTCCCGGCTGGCACAGAATAAAGGAGAGAAGCTCTCACCGTCCGGCTCAGGCCCCAGCCCACATGCGTTTTGCTGTTTTCCTTGTTATCTGGATATTGCTGGGTGAGGGGAAGGGGCAACAACTAGAGACCCAACAGCCTGTTGCTTTCCTCCACGCTGACCGCGACGGGGAAACGCTGAGGCACTGGCAGGGAGGTCGCACCAGGTGTAGCTACCACCCTCTACCACAGGGGAAGGCCATATTGTTCCTGCTGACACAAGCATGCATTTCTTGTGATTAAATTCAATGACATTCCTGAGGAAAGAGAGAAAGAATGTATAAACAGACACAATATTGATTTTCCAGTAATTAGAAGTATTTCATTACCACCCGCTATCGTTCAGGAAAGGCTTAAGGGAACTAAAGTTAATCAAGTTTTATATTATAACCTTATTTTAATGTGTCAATATCATGGGAAACAAGAGGGCATTTGAGGGTAGCACTTGGGGGTCAATAGAAGCCGTGCGATTTACATCTGCTTACATGACTGTTCACTGATATTATTGAAATATGGTATAATATTTTTAATAAAAGCTGTGCATCCTGTTAGGAGTTAGAAATAAAATGTATTTTTAATATATATGCAAATATATCTAATGCATATATATCCATAAATTTTTATCTCTGTACTAATCACTGTTAATTGTTTCCAGAGGAAATCAGTGTTTTACCTCTGAGTAGCATAACAGCAGTTTGGTGAGTAACACAAGCAGCAAGAAAAGTAATGGAGTAACAGGATAAGCAGCAGAGGAGTAGGAATAGCAGCGCTGGTATTCACAACAGTACAGAAATTCACCATTCTCTGAGCATAACATATTTAAAAAAGCCACGTTGGCAGATTTTTGACTATTCCATTACTGCAATGGGAAAAATAATGATACATCCTCAGTTTACCTTCAATCTCAACAAAATCCTCAAACATTATCAAAACACATTTAAATCCCTATAGATCATATTAAATTCTAAACAAAACTGTACACAGCAAAAATATAAATTACAGGGACTCCCTAGTGGCGCAGCGGTTGAGCGCTGGGTTGTGAAGCTGCCCGCTGCCTCTGCAGCGCCAGTTCCATCCCCGGCCGCCAGGTAAGGGTCCCACATGGAGCGAGGACCTCTCCTGCCGCCCGCTGCTCCCCTCAGCAGTGTATTTCATCAGTCAGTCTGCCTGTTCTGCTCCCCGCTCTGGCTCTGGTGAATCCTCTCACCCTTCCGCACTTCTGACTGTACCCAGTGAATGTATAAATAAATAAATTAATGAATGAATGAATGCATAAATAAATAAATAAATATTTTAAATATATATATATATAAATTACATTGTTCTTCTATAATTCAGCAAAAGATACCACAAGGTAGATAAGAAAGTGGTACACAAGGTAGATAAGAAAGTGGTACAAAGGTTGCCAGGTGCATGTAACAGTGGTGGAAGATAAAGAAATTAAAAGCATGTGATGACTCAGCAAATAAAAAGAAGTTTGTCTGTGTCGGTCTGAAGCTGTGTTAACAAATGCCATGGCCCGGGCTGGTTAACCCCTGTTTATTTCTCACAATTCTGGAAGCCAGAAGGTTAAGAATAAGGTATTAGCAGATTGGTATCTGGTGAGAACATTTTCCAGGTTTAAATATCTCATAACTTTCCAAGGGGGAGAGATGGCTCCATCTAGAAACGTGATCATACTGGAGATGATTTTTCAACGTGTGAATTTGGGGGAAACAAACATGGCAGTTGCCTAAGTGATTTGGACAGTGAAAGACAGGAATGGGTCAGTAGTATTTCACTGATGATCTCTAAGCTATGTAGACTTGCAGGGGATTTCAGTCTTCTGGACCCTGCCAATCCTGAAGGCAACCTGCTCATTCAGACTGGAGAAGGAATTCAGCTCGATCAGAATTATTTCCAGCCTCTCTTCATTCTTCCAGAGTGTGGACATGCCCACTCCCTTCTGTTCCAGCCATAAATCCAACAGCACTCCAAGCTGGTGGTATCTCTCCAGTTATGCATGAAGAAGTTGCATCGTCTTTCTAAAATCATATGCCACGCTGAGGACAGGGTGCAGCTTTCCCCAGCCAACCACCCTGCAGTGGTTTTCCTCATCCGTAAGTGCATGGAGGAGAGCTTGCCACCCAGGCTGGGCGCATATACCTGTTCTAGCTTTCCACCATCGCTAACTTTCTTTGAATATCCTATACTCGCTAGGTTTCTTTCACCCACCTCCTTATTGTCTTCAGAGGTATCGCTACTTTCTTAGAAAATATCTGAACTTAATTATAGGGGAAAGATGGTGGCAATAAAAATACAAGTACTATTTCATAATGTAGCCTGAAAGATATCCAATGCAGGAGGGGAAATATCAGATGTTTTATTTTAAACTAAGGCAAACATAACAAAGAGGGATTGTGCATTCTTGTTTAAGGGTACATTAGATACATGGACAGATAAATGAAAATAGGCATTATGGATCAAATATCAAGTATAATACTAGATACTATGTATAATAATATATATTTAAGTCAATGTATAATATGTGATAAGGCTACATGAATCCAACTTCTAGAAAAGAAGTTAATTTTTCAATCATGTTAGAGAGAAAATTGCCTATTAGAAATATAAATCAGATTAGATTTTATATTGTCATCCAAAGAACTTGAGATGGGTTAGGAATTTAACGGAAAAATAAAATACTTTCAGCAAAAATAGGGACCATTTTTTTTTTTTTCTGATTTGGGGCACTGAAATACTTTTGATTTCCTAATTCTTTAAATAGCTCAATCACTCTCTTTGTAAGATAAGCTCAAAAAATTCAAAGTCATCTTTGATGCTTTTTTTCCTCTCCTGTTACTATATTCATTGCATTATCTTTTTTTCTATAGCTCCACATTCCATAAACTGCTTTGAGATTAATCTCTTTGAAGAAGAGCTTCGGTTATATCAGGACACAGTTTTTAAAATATATTCTTTCAGTTTCCACTGAGCTTTACTTTTGGTGTTGACTCTAGCCTGGCATTGTATGTGGAAGATAAAGGAACAAAGCAAATGGACAAACAAAACAAAGCAACAAATTCTGATGCAGAGAAAGCAAGAGTGATGAGGGGGCAGTATGCAAAGGGGCCAGGAGGCCAAGTGGGCGATCCTGGATGGAGGCTAGCCTTGCACTAGTGACCATGATGCAGACTATCCAGACGCCCAGCCATGCTATGTAACTGCTGCACTATTACCACTTACACATGAACTTACACATGGACTCATTTGTCAAAGGCTGAGTATGTTTCTAAAGGCTTATATAATGCTATAAACCGATGTTAACTCAATAAAAATCATTAATTAAAAATGCATCCTTGACATGTTTTAAAATCTTTTGCAAGGGTATGTTATACCAGGGATAGGTCTTACTCTTTTCTACTCTGTCTGCCTGAAATGGCATCATCGCCAGCCCCCTGCGCCACCTGACTCCCATGCACCTGTCTAAGCAGCTCCCCGAGCCACCCTCTGGGTGTGCGCCCCTGCTGCCTCCCCACGAGCGGGAGGTCATCGTCTGTTCTTTGGAAACCCTCATAATGTACTCATTTCAAGTTTGGTCAATGTATAGCACATGATAAGGCTATAATATCTGCTGAGACCAACGCCCTTGGTCCCCGGAGGCTCTGCCTCCCGCGTGGAGGCGCAGCTGCTGGGCCTACCTCAGCCCTGGGAAGCGCATCACGTCCTGAGCTTAGATTTTTTCCACTCTGACAGTTTTCCTCGGTATTTTCAGGGGAGAGTCTACCTAGGCCATGGAACTTATGTGGCGATTCTAAAACTGAACTCATTTGTCAAATGCTACTGAGCATGTTTTTAAAACCCTGCGGTGTTTGGATTTTTCGACTCCTTGACAAAGCTCATTCGCCCTGCAGCTCCTAGCACACTTCATAGCATATTGTATTAAATAACCTGAAGTGTCCAACTGTTTCAACTGACATCGCATATAAATTGTTCTCACTAAATTTCTGGTTTTTTGACTACTAACCATCTGATAGCAAGGTTATAGTACAAATGGTGTGGGGCGAATCCTAATTTTATACTTTAGTAGTTGAAGATAGTCACAGAGAAGATAACAAAACATGAAACTCTAAAACACTCATATACAATTTGGAGAATTATTCCTGGTTTAAAAAAATGTGATGTCTGTAACTTAGAAAGTCTAAGAATGCTAAATATGGCAAGAATTTTTTAAATAATAGTCATAGGATTTCTTCCCTGACATTTGCCAATCCAGGTGGTGTTAAGAGCATGCATTTTCATTGCAGGTGAAGAAGATGAAAACATTTAATAGAGACAAACTATTTTTGAATTTGCTCATTTTACAGCAACAGATTTCTGAACATATATTTAAAGCAGATTTTGCCCATATACCCAGGTAGCAGGAGACTGGGAGCCTATAATGATGAATCATATATTTACCAGAACACACACTCACAAACACAACTATACAGAACATTATTCCTGCCTCTGCAGCCTGTTTCTGTGGAATAACTGCTAGTTGCAGAGTTTTTAAAAACCATTAGGTTATTTCAAATTTAAAACTCTTTTTTTTCACCTTCTTTTCACAAATGTGCAATCAGTAATTAAAAGATTAGTAGTATTAAATGACAACATGGGAAAACAACTATCCAAGCATTTAAGTTACAAAAAATAATGCATTGCCTTTAAAATATGCCCCTAATAGATGACCCTACAAATCTTAAATCTTGCCATTATTCAATATCTAAAGTCGGATTTGAAAAAGAGCAATAGTTACTTGTACATTAATGTGGGAAATATTACGAATGGATTACTAAATGCTTTAAGCATAAGAAGGAACATCAATATCTAATTTTCATTCCATGTTTAATGATGCAAACATAGCTTAGCCTTTTATTCATGGAAGATAGCCATGAAGCAATTCTCACTTCATTATGTGCTCTTATCACTTTCTTCCTTTTTGTTTTTCAGGGATAACACTTATAATATTCATGATTTTGACTCACAGATAATTTGAAACTTTTTTGCTGATCAAAGTTATATCAATTTTACAAACTTTCCTTATCCATCACCTAACTTAGCAAAACTGATGGATCCTTTAATATTGTTAATCAAACAGAGGCTGGAAGCTCCTGTCCCCATGCCCCACCATTGGTTCAGTTGTTACAAAGGAAGATTTCTTCCCTTTGGAAGGTCCTGCCCGACAAACTAAAAAGTCTATGATAATTAATAATTACAAGTCAGCTATGTGTTAGTGTAGTGAGTTGAGTGGCACTATTCTTGTTATTAGAAAAAAAAAATGCCATTCAAAATTTTTGATATTATACTAGCATCTCTGAACACATTAAAAAACATGAATATGTATATAAACCAAACAAGGTAGCAAAGTCTACAGCTAGATGGGTATACTAGTAGATTATTTCAGAGAAATTCATCTAACCATGTGAGAAATAAATATGATTTATATTTTAAAATGCAAATGAAATAAAATAAATATATTTAATAAATATATTTTAAAATGTCCCTGAGGTAAAATTTTATCTGAGATATATATTTGAAACACCTTTTCCAAGTTACAGTGACTAGCACATCCTAAGCCTGACTAAAATTGTACAGCTCTGGTTAAAACATAAATAAAAGCTTATGATCTTTGTCATATCTGCTTTACTTGAAAATTTTCTTTAAACGACAACAGAAGAAGAATGATTTCCTATTTCTTTTTTTTCTTATTTTATTTATTTTTGTGTAGAAGAATTGGGATATAAGTCAGAGGAGCAGGGGGTGAGAAGATTCACCAGAGACAGAGTAGAGAGCAGAACAGGCAGATTTACTGAAATACACTGCTGAGAGGAGCAGCAGGAGAGACAGGAGAAGTCTGCTGCGCCATGTGGGTCAGCTCCCTGGCTGGGGATCGAACTCAGGACATAGTGGTGATAACGCTCAGACTAACCCCTAGACCAACAGGGAGGCCCGATTTTCTATCTCTTATCTCACTGTAGATTGTTTACTGTGTGATCTTTGCTAGCCATTCTAGTCTTGTGTCACAAAGGAAATGATCAATATCAATAACTTTATGCACAGCCAAGAATTAACCCATTATAATGCTGAATCTCCTTTGACTAGTTGAGATATTTGTTTAAAGCTGCAGACAACTGATAGGAGCTTCATTTTCATGGGATCAAATAAGTCTTAAAATTAAGATGCTGCTTGAAATTAAATATTTGGGAATAAAGCTTTCTAATACAACCTATGTCTTATAAAACTATAATTTCTGCTTTTCATAAAAGGAAAAAAAAAACAAGTTACACACTGAATTTAAAATTTCCAAGTCACTTTAACTTATCTACCAAGGTACAGTATTCAGACTAATAGAAAGTGTGATTCAAGCAGAGGCTATATTACTGATGTTCTGGGGCCAGTGGGATTCTCATATGAAGAATGGCAGTGGGTTAAGGGACAGGAGAATGTCTTACACGAAGAATAACAAGTAAAAATTTGAGTCTCGTCTCTGAGCACCCTCCAGGAAGGAAAGCCTGCATACAAATGCACTAGCAGTGGATCTACCTGGTCATCTATGTCTACTGATTCTCTAAAGAGACAGCTCCAGGCCTTCACTCTAACTGTTCTTTCATAAAGTCAGACTGAGGTTTTGAAAGCTTTTGAGTCAAATGCAAGTGTCCACAGTGTTCCTCCCTCTTCTAACTCCAGCCTTTGTCTCCATCCAGCCCGAAGTCCATCAGCCCACTGTCCAGCGTAACAGCTAAAGACCCCACGGCACACCTAATCTTGCCACAAGGCACTCACAGAACTGAAAGAGGAACTAAGAGCTGCATTGAGGCATATCACCACCTTGGGACATCACAGCTAGTTACCAACCAGACCAATTATAATTCTATTCCCGAGGAAGAAATTCTGAAACCTGCCAATCACCTCCCATTACCCCAATCCAGCAACAACTCAGCCTTGAAAGGGCCATGAGGTGTGAGCGGGACTCTCCCAAGTTCTGAACTGCAATTACAAAGGCATAAGTATATTCAGTAAAAGCAGACCTTGGACGAGAATTCAGACCACACACTCACCATCCTTGCAACTGTCCCCAGCAGCTTCTGTGCACACTCCTAGCTCTGAGGTAGAATGGCGCCTCGAGCCACAGCTGGGCTTGGCTTGGACATCCTCTGCCATGAAATGAATCTCTGACTTTGGATACTGCTGTGAAGAACACCCTTCATCTCACTTGGAAGAACTTTATCCTGTGGTGGAAAAATTTCCTGAAGAAATTAAAAAAAAAAAAATGGGTCATTCCATTTCAGGCTAGATAAGCAGAGAAGCACAAAGAGTTCAATATTTTTGCAAGACAACAAGTAATCCGTGAATTAACTACAAGATGCTATAGCTTCGGGCATCTTCTAGTATAACAAAGAAAAAACCAATATTACTGAGTGACTTTTTTAAAACACAAAGTTAATGAGATCCTATTCTCATGATAAGGAATGTGAATGGATTTTTTAATGGTTCTTGATTTTAAAACATTGTTCTGTCTCTCCCTTACACACACCCCCTTATACGCCCCCCACACACACACACACCTCTACCTGTCTGACTTAGATTTTTACCTATTGATCTTACTCTAGGGTTTATGCCTGATGGGTATCTTATATAACCATACTAACTCCAAGATCTCATAAAGGAAAATAACAAACTTACTTGCTGTCGCATCTCAATGTAAGTTATTAAATTATTTTCAAAATCACTTTCCTATTTAAAGAATTCTTCAATAAATATTAATTGCACATGAAATCTATAAGTGCTAAACAGTCATAGAGAGAAGACATTTTGAGGCAAAATTTTTGAAAACCAAATTTAACATTGGTAACAAATTTTAACAGGAAGAAACATGTATTTAAAATGTGAGGTGCTTCAATTTCAATAGCAAGCACTGCAGAGGGATGCTGAGATGTTGTGGACATTCCAGGTGAGTGTGGTGAGGTAACATGTGAAGGATGTGAGCCAGGACCTCTGGACCATGTATGTGCTGTTCGCCACCAGTACCTCCATGAAAAAGAATATGATTTAAAAAATAAAAAATAATAATAACAAAGTCAATGTTGGCTCTAAGTTGTCATTTCTTGAATCTATTGTTTGCTAGTGGCCAAGGAACCTGTTTGTTTCAAGAAAATACTGTTGAAAAGCAAAGGAGGCAGCTTGAGGGGGGAGTCATTTAAGGAGACTTATTTGTTTAAAGTTGTAGAACAAACATGCATCTGTCAGTAACAAAAATTTGGCTTGGAAATTATTGAATTATGAGGATTAATTCATGCAATAAAATAGAAATTTATACAATCGAGCCTCCTTTAGGGCTCTGGCAGGAAATGTCTTTTTAAGGCAACTAAGAGAGACTCAGAGAACATTCTCACTCAAAAGTTGTAGGTAACAAAATACAATATTTTGTTCTTAGTTTTTGTCTTTTGTTTTTCTTTTTTACTAGCCAAAATTATGTATATTTTGGAGGTATAGGTTCTTAGTTTTGTTTTTGTGCAGTTTGACAGTCTATAAGGTCCTTTAGGAGAGATTAAGAGAACTACACACTATTTGAATATTAAAAAAAAAAAAACCTCTGTACATGTACTTTTGAAATTGCTGTGATCACCTTAATCCTTTTGACAAGTGCCTTTAAGATCATTATTAAGTGAACTTGAGCATTTTCCTTTCCTTTTATAACATTAAAAGTGTCTACCTGTAAGGTAGATATTTTTATGTCTATCTTAATTTTTAAGAGAACACAAAATAACTTTAAAAACAAAATTTATGAATGCATTGACATACTATGTAATTTACTGTAAGCAAAACTATATCTAATGAAGTCTTCATTTTTGATACTGAACCATAAATACAAAATGACACTCATCATATTCAAATAAAAATTGATCTCTACAAATGACAAATCTCTATCTTCTCCATTAATAACAAAATAAAATTTTAAAGACTTAACACATTTGAATTAATAATCAGTAATTCTTTTGCCTCATCCTTGTATCTTTAGATTGCTGAAGAATGAATCTAAACTACTAATTCTTATTTCGATCCATAAGCAAGAAGTACATTTTAGTTAGAGTTTTAATAAGCGCTTGCCCACGAGTAAATCTTATGTTTGTTCCTTTTTTCCATCCATTTGGAAAGTTGAAATTTCGCACACAGAACTGCCAATATCCAGTTTTCTATATGGTTTAAACCCAAGAAAGCAGCCCGGGGAACTTTCAGAGTTATCAGTGAGGCTTACTGCCTGGGTCCATCCCACCGTTTATGACATTGAATCAACAGAATTGTAACAATACCATTTACGATTTTATTAGGAACTTTGGAGTCGTGAGATCTTGCCAAGAGGAAATTAAATCAAGGAAATATTACACTAGATGATTTTTCATCTACAATGCAAAGATGTACAAGCTTTGTGAGCTTTAAAAGGAGACTGGAGGCCTGATTATTAAGTTACTTAAACCCTAAATTGGAGCTATTGATATGACTCTTTGTCATTTCCTTTGCTAAGGTGAATGGGGTTTACCTGAAATCAAATGTGCATGCAAATCCTGTGTGAATGTGGCATACATAAAAGCAGTCCCTCTCCCCAAAACTCATGACTAAGTCCCTTTCGCTCAATTATGTCCCCCAGAATTTCCAGCTGCTTCTGGCAAACCCTCGCACCATTATTTGGAAAAACTTCATAACATTGTTTTTGCTTTGAGTCAAATTGCATCAATTTACCATCCATTAATAAAAACTACATTCCTTCACAACACTTCCAATTAATACAAAGTATTATCGGACTGCCCCAAGTATTGAAGGCATTCATTGAAAATAAAAGGCTGATCTTGTCTATCTTGAATTCTAGACAGCACCTAGCAAACGTCTGAGCAAAGATAGGGCTTCAAAATCATTTCACGAATGAACACACTGCAATAGGTGATATGAAAAACAGGAGATTGCCACAAATTTATCTTTGTTTCAGCATAGATAGAAAGCATACCGGGGAAGGGCAGATAAGAACACTTGTTCTAGTGTATAAAGTGACTCGTCACTGTAAAATTTAGAATTTGATAAAAAAAAAAGTAGAAACCAAGATCAAAAGTGCAAAGGTTTTCTTGCTCAGCTATGTATCATGCTTAGAGGAGATGTGTGCCTTTACATTTTACCACGAATATACATTCCCTAAAGGAATGAGTTGAGTCTAGTTTTATGTGAATCCTGAAAAAAATTACCTGAATGATGCTTAATTCTGAAGAAGAGTCTTCTTGTTTGACTTTGGAAACTGTCTAGCTTCTTAGAAAATAATAGGGTTTGACAGTGTTAGGGGGTAAGTATATAATCTCGTGGTCTCAAGTCCCCAAATGACACCTGCTGAGCCAATTATCACAGGCCAAGGAACATGGCTATATATCTCATATTAAATGCGAGAGTCTTATCTAAAGTGCAATGCCTTGTGTGTTTAGTGAATTTGGCTTGAAAAATCACAAATATATTCGGATCCTTGTTTTAGTGTTAATCCCCTGCCTGACAGCATCTCGCATCTCTTGGTTAAACATTTCTCTACAAATGCCACCTCATACTAATTAAAGTGAAATATTTCAGCTACTGTTTATTTATTAATTCAACCAAGACTTCCTGTAAATAAAAAGGATCCAAGAGGGGAAAGCATATATTTGACTTGCAAATTACATCTGTAGAGTGTCAACTTTGCCCATGAAAATTAATGGTTTGTAATGCAGCTAGTTATTTACTCTTAGCTTGCATCATGTATTATGACCCAATTATAAACAAATAGTGATTTCAATATAATTACAAATATAACACAGATAACAAAGACAAAATTTCATTTGGATTAAAGAAACCCTTTTCATTGAGATTGAGGATGTTAAATGCAACAAATTTATAATAAAGTGATTGCTTTCTTTTGGGCAAGATATAAAGTCCTCTCTATTGTTCTTACCTACTACAGTAAAATACATAACTGTCTCATAAATAATAGTAAATATTTACTCATTGTAAATAAGTTACAGGCATAAGGATGAATGAAGAATATTATTTTTTAAAGTGAGCAACAAATACTTCCAAAACCAGAAGATTTAACGTACCCTCTATACCATGTTTGGAAATTTCTAGTTTTTAAGTTTCTCATTTGGCTCAACCACTGCTGAAGTAGGCAGTTAATATTTACATGTCTGTAACTTTACTCTCACAATTGTCAGAATTTTTCCCTAAGTGCAGTCATCTTAAAAGTGTGTTTAAGTAGAAAGTATTTAATTTTCTTTTACCTTTTCCAATGGAATAATTGTGAAATTTGAATAAAGTGATTTTCTAAGACAAATCAAAGAGGGCAATTTTTTTCTACCACTTGTCACTATTATTTAATGTGAACGTATAAAGCTTAAATTCTTATTTCCCTTTTTATTGTTCCTTCTTTATTTCCCACCACTATTCCTATATTCCCTTTGACACTTTTCCTTCCTACCTCCCTCTTAACCTCAGAAACCTCACTAAGTCTGCTGGTTTTTATAGCTCTTTATCTTGTTGAATCATACACTATATAAAGGTCCAGAATTTATCATTCTGACTTGCTTTACTACACATAATTCACTCCAGTTCCTTCCAGTTTGCTGTAAATGGCAATATTTTGTCTTTCCTTCTGGCTGAAGAGTGCCCCATGGAGTGGTTATGCCACATCTTCTTGGTCCAGTCTTCTAACCAAGTGCATTTAGGTTACTTCTTGGTCCTGGCTATCGTAAGTAGTGCTGCAATAAACACTGCAGAACATCACATTTTTTTTTTTTTTGATTTGATGGTTCATATTTTCTGGATGCCGAGGAGTGGGGCTGGTTTCTTAAGGTAAATTTTTAGTTTATTAAGGTAAATTCAGATCACTTTGCAAAAAGCTAGTTTACATTCTCACCAACAGCTTATTAGGGACCCCTGTTTCTCTAGATCCTCTCCAGCACTTGCTTTTATTTAACCGCGTGCCAATCTCATGTTTTTAACCTGCATCTCCCTTATTAAAAGTGATAATGAACATTTTTCTATGTATCTTGTGGTAGTCTAGATAGCCTCCCTAGTGAATTATCTATTCAGATCTTTTGCCCATTTATTAGTTGGCTGTTTGGTTTTTTTTAGTGTTGACTTATAGAAATTTTTTCAGTATATTTTGGATATTAATTCCTTGTTGGTTGGGTAACATGTAAATATTTCCTAGTATTCAGTAGGTTGTCTTTTTAATCTCCTTACACTTTCTTTCACTGTGTACTTATTTCCTTTTATATAAACACAGAGTACGAATGTATTTTAGGGCAAAAAGCTACCTGCTTCCTTGACTTGATTTAAGGTAATGGCCACATAAGTGCAGGGATCCTATAGATCACCCATAGGACATAAAGCCTTTCTCTCATGACTGATTACCCAGGTTGGTGGATATGAAATCTCCCTAACACTTTCTAAATCAAGTAATGAGATGTTTAGAGATTTCAAATGAGAAAGCCTTGCTGTAGTGCTTGCTACTAGTAAGATCTATAATTTGAAAAACAATGAAGACAAAAAAAAAATCTGATGAACTGGAAGACTCAGGTGACAGGTGAAAGAAATGTTATTTCAATTGACGTTATGGGGAAATAAGTATCACAAGAAGCATGTGAACCATTTTTGCCAAAAATTAGATGACCTACATATATTAAGTCTTCCCAAACAAATTCTCGAAAGTAGATGAGAGACCAGTCACATGTGGATCTATGAGGTTGACATTATCTTGATACCAAAATCAAATGAAACCTCATAAGAAAAGAGACCCATATTCCTTAAGAATTGATGCAAAAATTCTCAGCAAAAACTAGGAAAATGAATCCAACAAGATAGATAAAGCACTAGCACATGACCTAGTGACATTATCCTGGGGGTGCAAGTGTGATTCATACATTACTTGTCCACCAATGTATTACACCACACTGATATGATTCAGAACAAAAACACATGATTAACTCAGGAAACAGAAAAGCATTTGAAAGACTGGAAATCTTTCATGACATTAACATTCAACATAGCATAAAAGGGAGTTTGAATTTAACTTTCCAAAATCATGTTGATGGCAATTTCTTGACCAGGTGTTCTGTTGCTTTAGTTTGAATGTAACACACCTCCAAGTGTATTCCCACTTCCTTCTCTGTCTCTTGACACCTATTCTTAATAATAAAAACTCTGAAGGAATCATCTTTTGCCCTTACTCCTACAGAATTCATCTAGTTCCAGTTTAATCCACACTGACACCAAATGAATTGCAAATGTACAATTACATTCTTGTCTTCACTCGGATAACATTATTCATTCTCTGTGTGTTTATTAGAAAATTAACAGTTGTCTCAAAATTAGTAATATATGATATAAATCCTACTCTAAAAACTCTGTTCACTTTCAGAGGCCCACCACCTTATGGTTCAGAATTTAGCAACATTTTGGTTATGTATTTGCACTAACTTTAAGTAGTAAATATCAGCAAATTCCCCTTAAATTTTTAGTTAAAATGTAGGATAATTTTGTTACATGAATAGATTTTATGTATTATAAAGAGCCTTAGCTATATTTGGAAAGATGAAAAAAATTAGAAATAAGTGGAAATTATGAATGGCTTTATCTTTTCAAGTCTTCCCTGGACATTGTTTAGGATTGATTTCTTATAAACATAGTAACCACCCAAGGTTTTGGACATTAATCCAATTATAAAATCTTACTTTTCCATATTTTACTAAATGCAAATATCTAGTATATGGGACACAATGATTCTTATGCTCCTGTAGTAGCTGCATTGCTTATAACTTACATCTGGTAAATGTGATGTATCTTAATTGGTTTATGAGCCTTAAATAATACAATAAAAGGCATACTCTCTTCCAATTTTTGCTCCAAGATGTATTTTTAACTTTTCTTACAATTGAGAGAATTTAATTTTATTTAATTTTATTTTACTTCAATTTTATTCCAGTTTACAACTCCTTCAATTCAGATAATAAAGTTGTTTTCATAATTTGGTCAATATTTGATACCAAAGAATAAATGATTTAAAATTTAATGGGATAATCTTTGTGAAGTACATTTGACTTCTATCCCTTTAGTTACACTTTACCCAGTCAAAAATATTCAGCACTTGGAAAGCAATACATGATTTTAGTAATACTTAGGTTTGTACAAAATACTATTTTTTCTTAATTGCTATAATATTTGCAGCGTGGCTCACTTCCAATTGTTGAAATGGGTCCATTTCATAGAAAGCAAACATCAGTCTACCTGTGGTGAATCATTTGGTGCTATCAATATTTCCATTTCTTCTAACTGAACCAGCATCTGCTCTCCTGAAGAACGAGCGCATGGTATCGTGCTTGACAGCCACTGTTTCTGTTAGGACAGCAGCACTTTTTAATGAGGTCAGTGCATTCCAATGTCAAATTCTAGATAAAACTGTAAAAGGTTACACAGCCTCAAGAGCTGCATTTTCATTTCTTCGAGAAGGTAGTAAAAATGTATAATTCTTTATGGAAAAACCAAAACACACATCCAATTAGGGAAACTATGTATGTATATTTATAAGATACTTGATGGCAGGCAATTTTTAAAAATCCTATTGATTAACAAGTTTCTTTGTTAAACTAATTAGAGTTGCATGTAGGACAATATATTTCTGTACAAAAAGAAAAAAAAAAAAAAAAAAACAAGAAAAGTCCAGGTTCTCTGCAGGACGTTATGCCAATGAAAATAACCCAAACCAATGAAGTTACATATTTCTATGATGTTTTTCGTGATATATAACTTTTATATTCTTACTCTTATATCTTCTAATTCTTACAATCTTTGCCCTAATCTGATGACCTATGAACAGTTTCATCTCACACCCCTCTCCTGTTGTCTTTCACATTCTAAGCAAAAGACCCCACTTTGATACAAATACACTAAGCAGTGCCTGACCTTGACATTTTCACATGGGCATTTCCCCTGAATGACCAGCTTTTTCTTTCACTCAAATCTCATTTTAAAAGACTTGTCTCTGAAGACCTCCCTCACCTTCCAATGATTCCACTGAGTCTTTGTAACACTTATCACTGACATATGTCTTTGATTTCCAATTCTTAGTTTATTTCTAATTCTTCCTAACAGAGTACAAATACCACAATGACTCAACTTCTCTGTCTTGTTTGGTGCATTACACTACCTTGAATAACAAATATCTGACATATTTATTGTATACATGCTCGGCAGAGGCTAATTCTTGCAAGAACCCATGTGTTATTTTAAGAAAATTACAGGAAAGAGTGTTGTAAGAAAATGAAGGAAATGATAAAGTTTACTGTACAAATACCAGACATGCCCTTTGTCCAGTCATTTTTGTATGACCGAATTGGTCTCACTCATCCTTCAGTCTTATCCCACAAGAAGTCTCTCCAGGCCACAATGGGGGAAGTATCCCAAAATGATTGTTTTGAATATACCGAGAATATGTCTTTTGCCACCTTGGTATGGGAATTTGAGGACAATCGAGGCTTGTGAACTTTGGGAGGTG
>NW_023604920.1:0-30680 GCF_014898055.3 Talpa occidentalis
AAATAAAATAAAATCTAGCACTTCTGCCCATGCAGAAAAACACTATAGAGATATATCCCCTGAAAGGCAAGAAGTAACTCTTTGGGATCTGACCATATCTCCTCCCCCGTTTGTCAAGCCAATGCCTAGTTAATTCCCAGTAACCTAGCTGGGGATAATGTTTGGCCTAATAGGAGATAAGAGAGCAAGCCCTGGAAAAAATACAAAGAATTAGTTAGCAGGTACTGGTAGGAAGCAGGGAAGTTCCCCTGGGTGTTGAAGGTTAAGGATACCTGATCAAGGAACACAGAACGTAAGAATGGATAAGCAAGAATTCATTAAATTGTGGCCCTTTCTTGGATATAGGATTTAACACCCTGACAAGGACACCAAATTTTGGGGCCAATTCTCCACCACACCGGTTGTATAAATCTGTACAGAAAAGTAGAACACACTAAGCTAAGTTGAAATGATAATGCTGGGGGCCTCCTGGTGGTGCAAGGGGTTAAGACACAACCTATGAAGCTGTCCGCAACCAATGCAGCACAAGTTCGATCCCTGGCGGCCAGGAACAACCCACATGGGTGCAGCAGACCTCTCCTGACTCGCCCGCTGCTCCCCTCAGCAGTGTATTTCAGTCAATCTGCCTCTTTTGTTCCCCACTCTGTCTCTGGTGAATCCTCTCACCCCCCCACACTCTGGCCTGTGCCTACCCACTGCTCTTGTATACATAAATAATAAATCTTAAAAAAAAAAGAAATGATAATGCTACTATAGCAGATATTAGAAAAAGAAGTTAGAGACTAAGGAAATTGAGTCTGGAGGAATGAATAAATTTTATGATCCCAGAAGACCCAGCAGAGGATTATGTTCCATGGAATTACCCAGAGACACATAATACACCAAGACAATAAGGAATATACTGTTGAGAAGGCAATAGCATCACTAAGAAGTCAATGGTGTGTCTTCGTAATAGGCTGGAATGAAAGGTTGGGTTAACACACTAAAATCATTGTAAATTACCATATTGACACAATAAAAGAGAAAAAAATATAAAATCAATTATCTTATAGGTTCTGAAAAATCACTGTAAAAATCAACATCTCTATATAGACTTCTTAGAAAATTAAAAATAGAAGTTTTCTTACTGTGATAAAGCAATATCTTTCTGTTGACATTCAAAATGATACAAAGATCACTACTATATGCTACTTCTCTAGAACAGTAAAAAGATAACAGCCAATGTGTTAAGTAAATAAAACATAATAAAATACTTTAAGTATTGAAAAAGAAAAAAAAGTTTATTTTAATGGTATCATGTATATGTAGATATTCCAAAAGAATTTACAGATAAGCTATTAGAATTATGAAGTTAATTTAACATCAACTTTTATATTCATTAACAAGAGATCAAAGGAAATATTAAAGTTTATAAGATATATAAAAATAAAATATAAGGTAACAGTTTAAAAATAAAATATTAACACCTATACTATTTCCAATACCATCCAAATGATCAACTAACGAGGAGTAAATCTAAGAAATATACAAGATCTTGAAATAAAAATTTATAAAAACATATAGGAAGAAATTAAATCTATAAAATGGTATAGAGTCTGTTTAAGGATTGAGGGTTGATACAGTAATTCAGTATTCTCTAAATTAATCTATAAATACACATTCCTAAAAAAATTCAGTGTCATTCTTTTGAAAAGACACAAGGTAATTTCAAATTTTATATGGAAATATGAAAGACCAACTGTATTCAGTTGGTCTTACTACATAATAGACTTACTGCATAATAACAAATTTAGATTAATAGTAAGAGTAAAGAATGAGATAAACCAGGAAACTAAAAAAATATAAGGGTAAAGAAACATACTCATATAGAGTGACTTGATTTATAGCAAACATAATGCCACAACAAACTAGACACAGGTCTTTACAATAATTAGTGCTGGGTCAAATATATGTCCATATGACAAAAATAAATCTGAAATCTACTCTTTTCACAAAGCTTTTAAAAGAAAAGATGGAGGAATTTTAATGACCCTTTGTAGACAAAGAGCTCCTAAACAGGATACAAGAAGTACTAATGATAAAATAAATGATTGATGTATTAGACAGTTATAAAATTAAAAAATCAAAAATGACCCACAGAATAAGAGTACATTTGCAATGGATATATGCAACAAAGGACTTGTAATCAAAAATCCTAAAAACCACTAAGAAAGTGACAACCCAAGCAAAAAAACTGGACAAGAAACTAAAATAAGCACATCAGGAAAGAGGAAACAATAAATACATTAAAAGGATCAATGATCATATTAAAAAGCTCATGAATAAATAAAACTTAAACCCTAAAAATGTACCATTATGTTGCCATCACACTAGCTAAATTTAAGAAGACTGATAATATCGGCTTTGGCAAGGATGTGGAGTAATTAGAACTGCTGCTGCTCAATGTCTAGACTAGTCCAAAAAACTCTTTGAAAAACAATCAATATTATTAAGTTGATCATACATATATTCTATGTCAACAATTCCATTCCTGGTTAAATAGCTAACAGATATGAATATCTATCCAAAAGAAGTGTAACAGCAAAAACTTGAAACAACATAAATAACATCAACAAGGAAATCAATTAACCAGTTTTGGTAAATTCAAATAGAATATTACAGAGCAGAAGAGCAAAACAAAAGGTTGCTACTAAAAATAACTGCAAGTATATTGTTGAACTAAAAAAAAAAAAGCCAGGAACAAGACACTACACATTGTATTTTTATAAGTCTTTATTTACATAAACATCAAAATACAGCCAAAATGTACTTATGAAATTCCAAGTCAAGATAATAGCTTCCATTGTTGGCAGTTCTTGAATTATTGTCACTGGGCACAAAGGGTTCTGAGAGTAAGACCAAGATCTGGGCGCTCCAGAGAGCTGGTAATGTGCTAGCTTTTTAAAATGTCGGTAAACGTTATATCAGAAAATGTTGCAGCATGAAATTCATCATTCTGTATATACTTGCATGTTGTGCAATTTTTTATGTGGTGGCTACATGGAATAACAAGATCCTTTTAAAAAACAAATAATAAAATTTCAGAGCATATGCTGGTAACAAAAACTATCTTTCAGTTGCCCTTAAAACTACCAGCCAGTCATACATGAGATTCTGATTTAAAGGCTTTGCCCTAAATTCACATTAACCAGCACTTTCTCAGCAGTGTACCCACATTCCACAGGAGGCTAAAAAATATTTTAATCAAATGCTTTGCTTTACAATGTAACCAACAGCTTGTGTAAACAGAACAAAATGCTTCCTACCATGTGAACTTTTGGAATGTTTTGCAAGCAAAATGGCTGCAGTTTTCTATTAGTGGAAAAGTTTTTCCTGACTAGAAAGGCATAATTTAGGTTTAATAAGATTCTTCAGCAGAGGCGTACATATAAATGTATATTTTCTCCTTCCCTTGTGTTTACAGCTTGAGATAAGCTGTAGACCAATTTTATGTAGCTATTTTATATGCAAATACAAGGTTATTCTTGTATGTTTCAGTTTTCTAGGAGACAGGCAAATATAGTTTCAAATATAGTTTTCTTCACTAATCAGAGAATTCACTTTTCCATTTAGTTCATTCTGCTTTCTATGGGCATCTTTGTCTCTTGACAGCTGATGAAAAATATTTAAACATTAAGACTTAGGAAATCAATATAATTTTATAAACAATTTTATTATTTCATAGTGAAATGAGCTCATTTTAGCTTTTTGAGCAAGAGATGAGTTGGTCAGTTGATTCCTTTCTCCATACAAAAGTATGTTCCATATGGATAATTCCCAGACTCCCCACTTAGACAGATGTCAAAATTCTATGATGGTAATGGTGAGTCAGGTCACTGCTGGGACCTGCTCTGTCCTCATAGAATGGGATTGAGGAATTCATTTACTGGCTGACATCAATGGCATGAAAGGAGTTGAGAAAATGATTCTGACATGAACAGATTACAGAGCAAGAGCTTTGTTGTTGGCAAAATGGACAGATTTGGAAGGACCCATAGACCCAACAGAGCTAATGCAGAGATCATGCTGTTGATCCAATGAAATTCCAGCTGGGACAAACTCTGCCTGGGCCAGTGGCACACTGATGGAGCCAGCAGCCATTAGGCAGAGGTTCAAATAAGCAGGTGGTTTCTGTCAGTGGATGGCCTACAAATGGACATAGCAGAACGAGAAGGCAATAGTACACCATAGGTAACAGGGTTGGCGGAAAATATATACCATTGTAATATGACAGTAGGAAGGAGAAGCAAATTCAGCAAGACTTCTGTCCTGAAATGACTGAGCAGAAGACAGTATCCAAAATCAGGAGGAAAGAAACTTCTAAGCAGGATGTGTATTGAATATAAATATTAAACACTGGTAACAACAATAGCTAGCATTCATTGAGTATTTTTTTATGATCAATCACTCTCCCAGTTCCTTACATACATTATCCCATTTAATTATCTCAACATTATCAGGTAGATAGTAGTATCAACTCTGTTTTACAAATATGGAAACCAAAGGATAGAGAAATTAAGTGACTTATACAAGGATACACATTAGCTGGTGGCAGTGGCAGGATTTACATTTACAGATTCAGGCGATTCCTACTCCCCCCCCATCAATAGTTTAATTACAAATAATACCTTATTTCTGCTATGAAAGGACTAGAGAAAACTCTGTAAGGGCAGAACTTGATCCACTCAATATCACTGGCATACCACAATGAGACATGTAGAGAAAGGAGTCAAACTGTGGCAGCAAATTTTTGATGTAAGCTTTTCCAGTGATAGTTTCCCTGGCTATGCTCCTATTATGGTGCTATGTCAGCACAACCATGGCAGGAGCAAGGAGTTTATGGCCAGAGACTTTTTATTACCAGCATGAGCAACAGTGCTGTATCCAGAATCATTTCTGGTTTGTAGTGCTCTGTGGTGCACAAATACAAGCACCAGCTGCATCATATTACCCCTGATCTGTAAACTCCAGGATGGCAAAATTCCACATATTAAATCATCATATAACCCATCAATAGAAACAATAAATACAAAATTTAGACACCCAAGAATCTGGAAGATTTAATGTGGTTTCTGAAGGCATTCACTTGAAAACATTCTTGACCGTAACTCAAGAAAAATGTCTCCTTCTATTGTGTTTTAAATGGAAAAAATCTTTAATAGAAGAAGCAACAAGACACCATTATATATCCATGGTGTAGTTAAAACACTTTGATGTATTCATCTGAAATATTTCTTGTTTCTTGATGAAAGGTTTGTATTACTATATATTTCCCTCTTAGTACTGCTTTTGTTGTGTCCTGTAGGTTCTTATAGCACGTGTCTTCATTTTCATTTGTCTCCACATATTTTAATTCTCCTCTGATTTTCTCATTAACAAAATAGTGATTCCATAGCATATAGTTTAGTCTCCATTTGTTTGAGGTTTTTCCCACTTTCTTTTTGTAGTTAATTTCTACCTTGATACCACTGTGATCTGAGTAGATATCTGATATGATTTCAATCTTCATTAGTACATTAACATTTGTTTTGTGCCCCAAGCCCCAGCATGTAGTCTATCCTTGAGAACATACCATGTGCACTTGAAAAGAATATATACTCAGTTTTCTTCAGGTAGAATGCAATATAAATGTTCATTAAGGCCTTCTTGTCTAGTTCTTCATTTACTGTTTTTGTTTCCTTGTTGATTTTCTGTCCGGTTGATCTGTCCACTGATGTAAATAGGATTTAAAGTCTCCTACTACTCTTCTGTTGTTACGAATGTGTTTTTAGGTTTGTTAATAGTTGCTTTATATATTTCTATGTTCCTTCATTTGAAGCATATATATTGATGCATATTATGTCTTCCTGATGTATTGATCCCCTTAATTACTATATAGTGTCCATTGCTCTTGTTAAAATTTTTGCTGGAAATCTATTTTATTTGATCAAGTATGCCTATCTCTGTCTTTTTTAGAGTACCATTTGCTTGCAAGCTTATAAACTTTTACTTGAAACCTATACATATCTTTGGAGTTGAGAACAGCAGAAGTGTGGATTTTGTTTCCTGATCCAACCAGAAACATTGTGCCTTTTAGTGAATTTACTCCATTTTCATTAAAGGTGATTTGTAAATAGAAAAGAAAAGCAAATAAAACCAAAAGTCACTGAACATAACGAAATAATAAAAATTAGTGTGAATAAAACAAAATTAAAATTAAAAAGATAACACAAAGGATCAAAGAAAACAAAAGCTGTGTCTCTAAATAGATATGCAAAATAGACAAATCCCTAGTTAGGCTTCTTTAGGAAAAAAAGGGAGAGAAATCTAATATGTACAATCAAAAACCAAAGAGAAGATACAACAGGTATCTCAGATAGAGGATTATAAGAGACAACAATGAACATCTTCATTTCATTAAATTAGATAACCTAGAAGAAATGGACAAGAAATATTTTACAACCTTTAGAGACTAAATCAGGAAGAAAAAGAAAACCTGAACAGGCCAACTAAAAGCAAGGAAGTAAAAACATTAAACAAAAGTCTACCATTAAACAAAAGCCCAGGATCATATGGTTTTACTAGTGAGTTGAACCAAACCTTCAAATATGAACCAATACAAATCTTTCTCAAACTCTTCAAAAAAAGGAGGAGAGTGAATCCATTCAAACACATTTTATGAGGTCTACATTATTCTCATACCAAAAGTAAACAAGGACATCCCCCAAAAAGAAAACTATAGACCTGTACCCCTGATGAATCTTCAACAAAATCTAACAAACCAAATTCAACAATACATAAAACACATGAAAGGATCATACATCATGACCAACTGGATTTACTCCAGGGGTACAAGGATGGTTCAACATCCATAATCAATATCCATAAAACAATCAATGTCGATTACCACATCAACAAAAAGTTAAAAATCATATGATTGTATTAATAGATGCAGAGAAAGCATTTGACAACCATTAGTTTTAACAAAACATTTATGACGGGCCTCCCCGGTGGCGCAGCGGTTGAGCGCTGGGTTGCGAGGCTGCCCGCGGCCTCTGCGGCGCCGGTTCGATCCCCGGCTGCTCCCGGCCACCAGAGGAGGGTCCCACATGGCGCACAGACCTCTCCTGCCGCCCGCTGCTCCCCTCAGCAGTGTACTTCGGTCCTTCTGCCTGCTCTGCTCCCTGCTCTGGCTCTGGTGAATTCTCTCACCCTCCCGCGCTTCTGACTGTACCCAGTGCATGTATAAACAAAACAAACAAACAAGCAGACAAATAAATAAATGGAACATGCCTCTATTAAAAAAAAATTTATGATAAAAAATCCATTTATGATTTAAAAAAAACCCTCTCAATAAAATAGGAATTGAAGGAACATATCTCAACATAATAAAGTCTTCCCTTTTGTCAGAATGGCTTAGGCTATTTGTGGGTTGTTGGGTTTTTGTTTTGTTTTGTTTTGTTTTGGGGGGTGTGTGTGTGTGTGTTGTTCCACACAAAATTCAGCTATATCTTTTTAAAGAAAGTTTTTGGAATCTTGCTAGAGATTGCATTAAATCTGTATATTACTTTGGGTAAGATGGCCCTTTTATCAATGTTAATTTCTTCAATCCATGAGCATGAAATAACTTTATATTTCCTTGGGTCTTCTTTCAAGTCATTTAACAGTATGCTACAGTTTTCACTATATATATTCATTGATATTTAATTATTTTTGATGGGACTGTTTTCTTGATTCATTTCCCTTTCAGTTTGGTGTCTGCATATAAGACTGCAACAGATTTTGGTATACTGATTTGTAGCCTGCTACTTTATGGTGCTGATCTACTTTCTCTAATAGTTTTTTAGTGGAGTCTTCAGGGTTTCTATGTATATTATCATCTGCAGTAATTATAGTATTACTCTTTTCCAATTTGGATTCCATTTATTTTATTTTTCCAGGTCTCATCTGAACAACACAAAAACATTAATTCAGATGCAAATGTGCATTACTATGTTCATTGCAGCACCATTTACAATAGTCAAGATATGGAAACAACCTAAGTACCCAAAACAGATGAGTGGATTAAAAAAAGAGATGGCATCTATACACAGTGTAATACTACTCAGCCATTTAAAAAAGATTCGATCTTTCCATCTCTGCAACTTGGATGGAACTGGATTATGAAAAGCAAAATTAAGTCAGAAGGAGAAAGAAAACACCAGATAGTTTCACTCATATGTAGGATGTAAAGAAACAAAACAATAGAACAGAGAGATTTAAACCAAAACAAACCCTAGAAATCTGACTGCAGAATGGAGGTTACCATAGGGGAAGAGTAAGAAATGCAGAGAGAAGGGAGTGCTTTGGTGGTAGATATCATACGGTAACAAATATTTTAAGAGGTGTGAATCTAGGGCTTCCCCGGTGGCGCAGCGGTTGAGCACTGGGTTGCGAAGCTGCCCGCAGCCTCTGTGGCGCCGGTTCGATCCCCGGCTGCTCCCCGGCCACTGGAGGAGGGTCCCACATGGCGCGCAGACCTCTCTGGCCGCCCGCTGCTCCCCTCAGCAGTGTACTTCGGTCCTTCTGCCTGCTCTGCTCCCCGCTCTGGCTCTGGTGAATTCTCTCACCCTCCCGCGCTTCTGACTGTACCCAGTGCATGTATAAACAAAAACAAACAAACAAATAAATAAATAAATAAAGCATGCCTCTATAAAAAAAAAAAAAAAAAAAAGAGGTGTGAATCTATACCCTAAATCATATGCAGTGTTGCAAACCATTATTAACTCAATAAAAAATAATACAATATAAAAAATTATTAATAATTTGATATAGTTTTTTACTTTTATACAAGTAATTCAGGTTTATTTACCTAAGCTAGAACATCATTTAATAATCACCTAAAATATCACTAACCACAGAAGAAAATTACAAATACTTTATTGTTTAGCCCTCTAAAATTTTGTCCTATCATTTGGCACTAAGTTGAAAAGAAAATTACTAATTATATTGCACAATCTACTGTGTAATTGCCTTTCTCATTTAGCTATAGTATATCTTCCTATGCCCTATATAAAACTAATTTTTATAACTTCATATTTTTATTTTGTTTTATGGATGCCCATAAGTTTTCCATCAATCCCCCATTGTAGAGTATTTCCATCATTTCCAATTTTTCTTATTTTTTATAAGATCAATTCTTACTTTAGTAAATTAATACTTAATCTTTATATTGAATATGTGGAAACACTTTCATCCATTTTCTAATTAACCTTTTAACTCTGTTATGGGTTTGCTTCAAGAAATTTCTTTTACAACTCAATCAAAAAATAGGCAGAAGAGCTAAATGGGCATTTCTCCAAAGAAGACATGCAGATGGCCAACAAGCATGTGAAAAAAATGTTCTTCATCACTTATCATGAGGGGAATGCAAACCAAAACCACCATGAGATACTGCCTCACATCTGTAAGAATGGTCCATGTCAAATAAAGCCAGAAACAAAATGTGATAGAAAGGGTGTAGAAAAAAAGGAACCTTCTTATAATGTTGGTGGGAATGATCCAGCCCCTCCGGAAAGAAGTGTGAAGGTTCCTGAAAAGACTGAAAATGGATCTGTCTTATGAACCAGGAACTCCACTCCTACACATCTACCCAAAGAGCACAAATACACTAATTCAAAAGAACACCTGCACTCCCATGTTGATACCAGCACTATTTACAACAGCCAAGTTATAGAAACAACCTCAATGTCCCAGAACAGATGAGTGGCTCAAGATGATACACACACACACACACACACACACACACACACACACACACCCCACACACACACAGGAATACTACTCAGCAATTAAAAAATATAAACTCGAGCCATTTGTAGCAACATGGATGGAATTGGAAGGAATTATCCTATGCAAAATAAGACAGAAGGGAGAAAGATAAATAAAAGATGGTTTACCTTATTTATGGAATAGAGAGAAATGAAAGGATCAAAGACAAACTTTAAGATTCATCCTTGAAAGCTGACTATCAATCTGAAGCATCCAGGAGTACCAGGAAAGGGGAAAGCGAGTGGGGAGAACACAGTGGACTATGGTGATGAACCATGAGTCTGCTCTGGTGGTGGCAGAACTAAGAAGACCACACCTCAGGAGAGAAATTCTACATTGTGAAAAATTAACAAGAGTGCAAAATAATGGTGCTTCATTAAAAAATATTTTTAAAAAATTTTTAAAAGAAGTTTGTTTTTAATTTTTATGTAGCAAAAGTATATAAATCTTTCAATTGCAAATTCCACCTTAAATGCTCTACTGAGGGCCTCCCTGGTGGCGCAACAGTTGAGCGCTGGGTAGCAAAGCTGCCCGTAGCCTATGTGGTGCCGGTTTGATCCCTGGCTGCTCCCCGGCCACAGAAGGAGGGTCCCACATGGCATGCAGACCTCTCTTGCCGCCCGCTGCTCCCCTCAGCAGTGTACCTCGGTCCTTCTGCCTGTTCTGCTCCCCGCTCTGGCTCTGGTGAATTCTCTCACCCTCCCGCGCTTCTGACTGTACCCAGTGCTTGTATGTATAAACAAACAAACAAATAAATAAATAAATCTTAAAAAAAAAAAAGCTCTACTGAGAAAGCCTTACAAGAACAAAGAAATTTCCCAGCCCCCTGATTATAGAAATACATATTCATAGTTGTGTTCCTACCTCATTTTTATGGCTTCATTTTTTTCATTTTATATATTTTTGAAAGGGATGATAATAACATAATCTTGAAAAACTACATATCAAAAACTGCCAGATAGCTTTATATCTAAAAGAATACTGATGCTTTGCAGGGGAAAAGGCTCCTTATATGTTGCAAAAAGTCAAAGTAGAAAGCAGTGGCGATTACCCTTGGAAAGGAGAGGCTTACATTTCTAAAAACTGACAAAGCTATGTAATAAAAACAAGAAAATATTATTATTATGGTGTACCCAGGGTGAACCATCTGTACCTAACAAGCATACCTGTTCTCTACTTCAGTTGTAAGGAGCAACTTCAAGTCATCAATTCTCTTGACCATGTCAAAGATGTCTCTGGGAAGGCTGCACTTTCCCACCAGGTTATTCTAACTCTAAATTGACAGTCTTCATAGCATCATCTATTTCTTCAAATAATGTTAGGGATATTTTTACATCAGAGAGAACATAGGTCAAAAAAAGAAATAAATGCTACTCCTAATAATAGTATTACATTTCCAAGTCATGTAATTTGACTACAGAGGTTTTTTTTAAGTAGCAGCTAAGAAATCTGACATGTACTGTGCAAATTGCAAAGCTTGACAAGATTCTACATGCCTTTTCTTTCACTGATTTCATTTTTAAAGCAATTTTTTGAGGTCTTACAATGCCTCCACCATTAAACTTTAATAACTTTAAAATCTATTCATTATTCCATGGCCACCTTTAAGGTGTCAGTCAGCGATATCACTAACTTCCCTGCCTAAGATGTTTTTCCCCTTGGAAGAGTCTGCTCATTACAGTAGTTAACAACTACTCAGTTAGCAAAGAGCCCTTAGACAAGGCATGGGACAAGTTAATGGTGTAACAAATCAGTCGTTAAGCTAAATGGTCAGTTTGCACAGTACAGTATTATTGCTTTATTGGATCCAACTTCAAGATTTACAGCAGTTACATTTTATTCCAGGTACAAGATGCACAAATGAAATACAGAGGAGTGCAGTTTTGTTTTAAGCTGCTTTCATTAGGAACTCAATTGCACAGCAAAATCAGTTAGTATATATCTCGTTCCATGTGACAGCCAATTTTCCACTGAGATTGGAAACTCTTGGAGCTTTTTAATCCTTGATCTTACTCTGGGAATACCAGACATGGGTGTTACAGAACATTCTTAAATTGTTTAAAGTGAAGCATCAGAGGTAACAAGCACTTATTGCTGACTCCTCAGCAATGAAGCATCTTTGGATGGATGAGACATAGCCTTGACTCTAAGTTTACTTTGATGATGAATACTGTCTGGATATACTTATTGGTCCCACATACTAAGAGGTATTTTTCCTTCAGTGAATTTCTTTTCAAAGAAAATACATAGTGTCATAAGCTGTCACCAAATAATATGTGACACAATCAATTTGACCATCTAAAGGCCCAAAGCTGATTGCACTGTGGGGTTCATTTAACAAATACCTTTTTGAATCTCTACTACATGCCAAGAACTTTTCAAGATTCTCCTTAAGGAGAATGCAGGTTTTAGAAACAAATAAAACAAGATAACATTGCAAGTAATAAGTGCTATAGGAAAAGAAAATAAACTCAAGAAGTGTCAGGAGGAAGTCAATTGCTAATATAAGCAGGGAAAATCTTGTTACTGGAGGACTATAAAAAAATCAAACAAGGTTCTCATAAATAAAAAGAAAGATAAATAAGTATTTCTCTGAACATTTACAAGACATCCTTTTATATGTCTTCAAAGTCCTGTCTGCTGCTTTTACTTTCTCTTAGCAAAGCTTTCTCTTCAGAATACAAAAGTTATAGCAAAAAACTAAAACTTAGAGTTGGAGGAATAGTGTGTACTTAAGATTCCTGCTTAGTACCCAGGACTGTGTACAAAATGCTTTTCTATAGAAGTAACAATAAGACAAGAAAGGTTAGAATACTGGAGTTTGAGGGCCTCCCCTGGTACAGGCGGTTGAGCGCAGCGCTGTGAAGCTGTCCACAGCCTCTGCAGCGCAGGTTCGATCCCAGCCGGCCAAGGAGAATCCCACATGGCGGGGCAGACCTCTCCTGTCTCACCCACTGCTCCCCTCAGCAGTGTATTTCTGTCAATCTGCCTGTTCTGTTCCCTGCTCTGTCTCTGTGAATCCACTCACCCTCCCACGCATCTGGCCTGTACCTTGGTTCTTGTATGCCTGAATAAATAAATCCTTTTCAAAGAAAAAAAAAAATACTGGAGTTAGAGACTAATTGCTTGGTCAGATCTATAAAAAGCTATTAAATCAAACCTCTAGAGGACACACATTTTGTTATTCTATCAGGGCAAAGTATAAAAGTTGCCCAGCTTATGAACTAATTCTGGACCTCACCTAAATATCATTTAATGTATTCCTGTTCTACAATTGCAAAGCCAACGGCTGACTTTTAATGTCTTTAGTGGGACTAAAATACCACATGATAAACTCATAGACTCTGTGTATATGAAATAACATCTGACAATCCTTACTTTCCAGACTAGAAAAAAAGAAAAGATTTTCACAAAGTCTGTGTTCAAAAGTATACATACTATTTGTTTTCATACTGTGGTTGGCAAGGTAAACTCTTGCTTTGACAAGATAAAGACTATTTATGTTAGACTTACAAGAGCATGTGTAGCTCAAGTCATATGGTATATTTGCATAAATGTAAATGACATCATTTTAGGATCCTTTCATTTCTTGCTTCAGTGGCACTCTTCCCGAAAGCAGACTGACAGTGTTCCTACACTAATTGATCCATTTATAAAAACAGGCCCAACAAAAGAAAACCCATTGTCCTTGCCCTCACGGAACTCACTGAAAATTAAATGAGAATTTCCTGTCATAGTTCTCCTGGCCTTGGTAGAGGAAGGGAGGTGTATCTGTCAGGGTACCAGCAGGAAGCCAGTGGCATAATCTAAAAGGTGATTCAACAGAATGTAATGAATGGGACATCTTACAAAGGTGGAGGCAGGTTAAGGGAGACCAATCTGAGTGGGAAAGCAACCTGGAGCTAGCAATAGAGGAATGATTTTCAGCAGGCTGAAAAGGAAACGGAGAATATATCAGTTTCCTGTTGCTTCTGGGGAAAAAATTACCATGAACTTAAAAATAACAGAAAATTTGCAGTTTTCAAAAAGAAAGAAAGAATGCATTTATTTTAATTTAATGGGTAAAATCCAATACCTTCATCTTGCTGTAGAGGATGGTGTCATAAAAGTCAACATGGTGTTTGTCTAGAAAAATTGGGGAGATGGATTTAGGGAAAGCAAAATTGTTTCCATTTGGCATCTTGTTGACTTTAAAACCAGGAATCAACTTGCCTATATCAGAGACGAACTAGTATTTTCATCGCTAGGCTAAGATCTCTGAAGGGAATTCAATCCCTGCTCCCAACAGTTTTCAAACTCAAAATGATTGGCCTTGGTGATTTTTATTTCACTGACCACAATATTAAAACACAGAATAAGAGTACCAGGCCCTTGAGCAAAGCCTTAGGAATAAAACATTATGATAAAATATAAATAAAAAATTAATATTACCATTTTAATAATAATAATTTCAATGTATTGTAGATAGTAGGAATTCCAGAGACTGCCTTACTTCACTAGCATTTTAGAAGTTAACAGACATATTTTTGAGCAGAAGAGTGAAAGAAGTTGATCAAAGTGTAATTCTTAAGCACGGTCAGGCCCTCCTGACCCAGAGCCTGGAAGAACAATTCATATCACAGCCCGAGAACTTGTGATTCCCACAAGACTTGCAAATAGGGACTGAGTAATAAACCGGCCACAAAATGAGACTCTTCCCCACCTTACCCTGCTGCTCATGATTGTCTTCTCCTCCACCATTTTCCTTAGAGAAGGACCTGGAAAAATGGCTCAAGATCTTAGAATGAATGAAGAACAAATGGAAGATTCAACAATGAAAATGATGAAGTTGAACTACGAAGAAAAATATGAAGCCACGGGTTTCCCAAAAGAATGAAGATGTATTTAGGGACCCTGAAGTCTCAGCAAGGGTAGTTACAGCTAACCTATCATAAAAGGAGAGAAGAAATCAACATTGTGAGGGATTTCTTGATAGATCTGACACAGAGGCAACAGAAATTTTGTCACTGAGATGCCTCATTTCTTAATCTTCAGTAGCACATTTTATATCCCAACTATGCCAACTCCTCACCTAAATGATCACTTCAGGGACTATACTATGAGCTCCCCTTCATTCTTCCTTGAGAGCCCATAAGTAGGTGATCCTTTTATCTGGTGAAGAATCTGAGTTCAAATATTTGAATGACAATATATTCCAAGATGTTATTTTCAATCAAACAGTTGCATTAATAAAGGAAGGACAGGGCCTCCCTGGTGGCACAGGCACATGAGCACAGCACTGTGAAGCTGTCCACAGCCTCTGCAGTGCTGGTTCGATCCCCGGAGGCCTCGGAGCAACCCACATGGCAAGCAGACCTCTCCTGTCTCTCCCGCTGCTCCCCTCAGCAGTGTATTTCTGTCATCTGCCTGTTCTGCACCCCACTCTGTCTCTGGTGAATCCTCTCACCCTCCCGCGCATCTGGCCTATACCCTGGTTCTTGTATAAATAAAATGAATCTTCAAAAAATAAATAAAGGAAGGAAGGATAGATTAGATGAAGAAACAATCTTTACATATATATCCTTGCTGGTTTTGAGCTACTAGATATTGTTGGATTTTATCAACTCCAAGAAACTAAAAGTCAAGAGGTACATATAGAATAAAAATGGGTAATTCAAAACAGTGATGCTAATGTGAGTTGCTTTTGAACAAAGGTTTGAATCAGATTGATAAAGCTTCCCCCAGAAGTTTTCTCAGAAAACAGGCACAGAGGACATCAATGAGATCTGTTCCAGTTTTTCAGCAAGAAGGGTATTAACACAGAGAAGTCGCAGCACCACAGAAGGCAGCTGCAACAGATGGGCAGAATAAGCAATCAGAATCTACAGCCATAAAAATGCCAAAAATGTACCACATTTACTTCTGTCAAGTCACAAATGTGCTTTTGTAGCACACACAGAAGTCAGTGTGTGTGTGTGTGTACGCGCGCGTGCCAATGTGTTTATGTAATGTGTATCATCAGAACCACTGCTGTATGACCTGAAGTATGCCTTTGGATACTAACTATAGAAACTATACTTCTTCTTACTGACAGATTTTAATATTTATCTCCCAAAACACAATATATATTTGACCAACAAGAGGGTAGATTTCATGCCTAGATCTGTGTGAAAGAAAGTAACTTTATCTTCCCCAAGTAGTTCCAAATCCACACTCTGGGTGCAGAATACAAATACACAATTCTAAACACTCAAGGAGGAATAGCTGCTTTTTAGCAATAAAAAATGCTGTTGTCTTTTCTTGATTTTAATACGTACATTGAAAAATCTTTTCAAGAGTTCAAGAAATTTAGGGGCCCTTCCAAAATTGTGAAGCACAAAAATTTCTGCTGACCTTTATAATGCAAACTTAGTCTCTATTTTTTTAAACCAAAAGAAAATAGTATACACACACATAAACATACATGGGTCAAACTTTGGTTTAAATGAAAACACTGACTTAGGAGTAAGAATAATTTATAAGAGCTTCACAACTAAATAAACATTGATTAATGAACTTTTTAATTCCAGAAAGAATTTTTTTGTTTTTACAAATTCTTGAATACATCAGTTATATATGATAGTACTCAATGTAAAAACTAAACAGATAAATCAGGTGATTTCACTGGGAAAAAATGTTTCAAGGACAAACACCTAAATCAAAGCTACAATCTCCCTTTACTAATGCCCCCAAATATGGGACACAGACAGACAGGAACAAAGAAACAGAGAAAGGAACAACTGTCTCCACAGGTACTCCTCTTGAAGACTCTTAGTCCAAGATGGCAATCTGAGTCCATGTCTAATTCCATTCCTTCTACAGAATCCTCTGAAAATTCCCATTCAAACATCTAAAGAAATAAAATCAGCAGTCATCAATGGAAATAAGAGTGACCCCATTTTTTAGAATTTTGAAGTCCTTTCCATAAATCAAATGAAGATTAAAGCAGACTGAAGCAAAAACCTACCAAACTACAACCACAGGAAGTAATAAAATGCCTGTGCAGTGAGTAAAGAGGAGAATCTCCCTAACATCACTTCATTAATCTCCTTCTCTAGCTCCCCAACTCAAAACAGAAAAGGAAGAGGGTTATCAGCCCCTTGATGGCAGTGATAAACTAATTCAGTCACAGTAAAACCCTGGGAAGTTGCCATATTCCAGAATCCACACAGATCCTGTGGAAACATCCCTGGCTTCCAACCAGCATGAATAAAATGGTAAGTCGATCAAGCAAAGGACATTACTGTTCCTAATACAGGTGCATTTGTCCACTGGAAGAAGCAGTTACCTTCGAGAGTGAGGTAGGATCCACAGCCAACAGGAGCTACAAAAGCGGCTTCTGTGTTTGTAGTTCTGCCTCCACAGGCAACCTGATAGTTCTACCCAAACACCAGTGGATTTCATATTATCCATCAAACCCAACAGGCTTTATCTAAAAGCAGTTTTTATCATTCTGCTTTATACTTGAATCTTCAACAAGATATTGTTCTCAAATTTCTTTGACATTTTCTATTTTTATTTCCCTGTTTCTCTTAAATGTTTTATTATATATAAAATGTTACATGTAGATTGTATGTAATCTATGTGTTCTGCCTTTTTTCTTGGATTTCCAGTATTCCATGAATTCTGCAGAAAATTTTTAGTATTTCTTATAACAGAGGAATGTGGTTTTCAACAAAGCAATCTATAATTCACCATTGTCCTTTAAGTAGACAAACAGACTAAGAAATGTTTATGTATCTTACATTATTCTCTTTTTATGTCATCAGATATTGTTTTAGAAGAACAATGTCCTCTTAATTCTCACAGGGAAAATAAAGTATTGTAAATGTCTATTATTTCTTTATAAGTGATCGTTTATCCAAATTTTGTCAGATAGACCCCTGTGTTTTAAATTATAAAATCATCATTTTGCCTTTGGTTTTCCTCTGTTTGATCACCCGTACCAGAGGGAGTCTATAAAAATGAAAATGGGAAATAAGATTTACTGACTTTAACTTTCCATAATATAGATTCATTAGTCTAGTCTTTTGTTATTAAATAAAAATGAAGATAAAAGAACAAAGTATTTACCTCAAAAACATAGAAAAGATAGGATAAACTTAAGATAACTAGAATAGTATTAATAAAGATTAAAAACAACTAAATTAAATAGGAAATAGAAATTCAATAAAATTAATTAATCAAGAAGCTGTTACTTTGAAGCAACCAAATAATACATAAAACCTAAGGGAGGCTAACTGAGCAAAAGTGAGGAAATAAATATAAAAAGAATCAGTTTTTTTTGTAAGAAAATTATTTACATTTTATCTCAATATCTCTGATAATAAAGAACCCTCCAAGAATACATGAAATGCCAAAACTGTTGAATCAAACAACTTGTAATTCAGGATAGTCCAATAATCATGGAAGATATTTTGAAAATTGTCAAAGAAATACTGTCTCCTCCACTCCTCCTCCTCTGTTCATCTAATGGAAATATTTTATTGGCATCAAAATCTGGTCATTCCTGTAGTAATTAAACTGTTCTGTAATACAGAAACACAAAACAAAAAATACCATCCCAGTTTTTTTATTTTTTTTTTTTTTATAAATTTTATTGTTATATTCCCCATACAATTGCCGCCCCCCATTCTGACCCCAATCCCTCCCCTCCCGCCCCGCCCCCCTAAAAGTGTCTCTGGTTCATAGTTTTTTGTTGATTTTGATTTTCACTTTCTTATAGTTTTTTCATTTTCCTGGTCCCTTATTTAAGTTTTCTAGATTCCTGCTATGAGTGAGACCATCCGGTATTTTTCTTTTTCTTTTTGGCTTATTTCGCTGAGCATGATCCCTTCCAGCGCCATCCATGTTGCAGCAAATTGCATGTGTTTATCTTTTTTGAATGCTGAGTAATATTCCATGGTATATATGTACCACATCTTCTTGATCCAGTCATCTATTTTTGGGCATTTGGGTTGTTTCCAAAGCTTAGCTATTGTAAACAGTGCTGCTATAAACATAGGGGTGCAGGTGTTCTTTGGAATTGATGTTTCTGTGTCCTTTGGGTAAATACCTAGGAGTGGAATTGCTGGGTCATATGGAAGCTCTATGTTTAGTAGGTCCAGAAATCTCCACACAGCTTTCCACAGTGGTTGGACCAGTTTGCACTCCCACCAACAGTGCAGAAGAGTTCCTTTTTCTCCACACCCTCGCCAACATTTGTTGTTGCTAGTTTTTTTAATATGTGCCATTCTCACTGGTGTAAGATGGTATCTCATGGTAGTTTTGATTTGCATTTCCCTGATGACAAGTGATGTTGAACATTTTTTCATATGCCTGTTGGCCATTTGCATTTCCTCTTCAGAGAAGTTCTTTTAAGCTCTTCTGCCCATTTTTTGACTGGATTATTTTCTTTGTTGTTGTTGAGTCTCATCAGCTCTTTGCAGATTTTTGTGATCAGTCCTTTATCCTTAGTGTTGGGTGCAAAAATGTTCTCCCAGTTGGTGGGGTTTCTCTTTGTTTTTGTTATTGTCTCTTTTGCTGTGCAAAAGCTCTTTAATTTGATATAGTCCCAGCTGTTTATCTTTGCCTTCACTATCACTGCTTTGGGTGATGTGTCTGTAAAGATGTCTTTGATGTGCAAATCACGTAGTGTTTCGCCTATATTTCCTTCTATATATTTTATGGTTTCAGGTCTTATGTCTAGTTCTTTAATCCATTTTGAGTTGATTTTTGTGTATGGTGTGAGGTGGTGGTCAAGCTTCATTCTTTTGCATGTAGCGACCCAGTTTTCCCAGCACCATTTATTGAACAAACTTTCTTTGCTCCAATGCATAGTCTTTGCTCCTTTGTCAAAGATTAGTTGACCATAAATCTGTGGGTTTATTTCTGGATTTTCTATTCGATTCCATTGGTCTGTATGTCTGTTCTTGTTCCAATACCATGCAGTTTTGATGATTATGGCTTTGTAGTATAGTTTGAAGTCTGGGAGTCTGATGCCTCCATTCCCTTCTTTTTTTTCAGGAGAGCTTTGGCTATTCGCATCCCAGTTTTTTTTTTTTTTTTTTTTTTTAATGTAACTAGCTAAACATTCTACAAAAACTTGCCTCCAAAAAAATAAATAAGAGAAAGTTACAGAGCAACCTTATTTGTGTAATATATAATACTTCCAAAAAAAATCATCAGGTGAGTCCATCAGTAAGGTAGATATAATGATAATCATTGTAACTATTTTTATATTAATAATTTTGTTAGCATAAAAGATACATATTGTTTCCTTGTAAAAACCAAACAGCTCAGGAAAAGCACAAAATGACTTTAATTTGGATACACATTCTTCTATTTTATCTCTAGATATTTTCAATGTAAATAACTATGTGTGAAGGGAATCATAATACGTACATAATTTATGTATCTGAGAGTTTTCCTCAACAATATTTCATGGGTATCCATCCATGTCAATAAATACAGTTCTGCACTATTTGTAATGGTCATCTATTATTCAACTGCATTTAAGTGCCATAATTTACTTAACCAGTTTAAAGGATGTTTGGGTTATTTCCAATTTAGTGCTATTATGAATAGCTCTATGATATACTCCTTGGGTATAAATCTCTTCCTATTTTGTGATTAGTTTGTAAAGGTAGGGTTGCTGGATCATAGAGAAAACACATTTTATATTTTTCTATTGCCAGATTGATTGCCTTTCAGAAAAGTTATACCTATTTATAATTCTATCAAGTATACTTGAGGTGCAATTGCCCCACACCCTTCCCAGCACCAGGTGTTGTCAGTTATTTGTTAATAAATAATGATTTGACAGGGAGGGGGAAAGCAGTCATCTAGTAAGTTTATTCATCATTTTTGACACCTATTTATTCAACAAATAATATATTGAAGCTTGTAGGTGTCAGAGCTAGGCACTTAGAATTTGGTCATCAGTAAAAGAGATATGGTTATTGGCCTCAAAAAACAATTTCTGAGAGGGGTGGGGTAGATGCTAAATTAAATAACTAAAGAGAGAAAACAATGACATGTTAACATTAGTGGTCTAGAGAAAATAAAGGTATTTTATGAATAACAGGAGAAGGACTTACTTTGTATAAGAGTTAAAAATTGCATCTCTGGAGAAGTAATGTTTATCCTGAAATAAATAAATAAAATAGTTTCCAGGCAGAGGACACAGTAAGGGCAAAGATCTCAAGGCAAGGAAGACATTAGGGAGTTCCGGGGAAAAAGGAGATGAGTAGAGCCAGAATGTTGTAGAAGAGAGGCCTGTTAGGCCAAAACTATACCTTGCACATCTTTGAAGACCACAGTAAGAATTCTGAATTCTAAGTTCATGAGACGATATTAAAGGGATTTAAATATACAATTAGACTTTTCCTGTAACAAATCTCACTTTCAACCCTGTGAAGATTAATTTCTGACTTAGAAATTGAGTCAATAGTGATGGCTCCTTGTAGAAATGGAGTAGTCTGAGCGAGAAGAAGTTTGGAGGTAAGTATCAAGGGGTCCATTTTACATGTTAAGGTAGAGATGCTTATAACACATCTAAGTGTAGCTGCAACATTAGCAGCTGGATGTGTTAAGAATGGGGTTCAGATTTTAAAATCATATATATGTGGGAGTCCACAGCATATGGATGGTTTATAAACTATGCAATTGGATAGATCCATATTAGAATGTAAAGGTATGGTCAAAGATAAAAGATCAGCTAACAGATTGAGAATTTTTTTTAATTAATAAACTTTAAGGTATGTAAACCAGCCTTACAAAGGATCATTACTCATTAGTAATTATCCAGTTCCACTGTCCACATTATAAAAAGTACAAATCAGGGCCTCCCTGGTGGCACAAAGGGTTAAGACGCAACCCTTGAAGCTATCCACAGCCACTGCAACACAAGTTCAATCCCAGGCCAAGGAGCCACTCACATGGTGCAGCAGACCTCTCCTGCCCCACCTGCTACTCCCCTCAGCAGTGTATTTCAGTCCGTCTGCCTGTTCTGCTCCCCACTCTGTCTCTGGTGAATCCTCCCACCTGTACCCCAGGTCTTGTATGCATAAATAAATAAATCTAAAAAAAAAGTACAAATCATGTAGTTAGGTTGTTTGTCTTTTAAATTTTACTACTTCAAACTTTAAATCACTTGATAGTGAGTCCTTTGAAGTTCTCTTGGACCAAGAAGAAAATGAGCAGACCACTCCAGTGTCATGATGTAGGCAGAGCACACCGCCATATGTTAACTAGTGTGGACACAGAATGGAACTGGGAATGTGTCTGGAAAGTGATGGAGATCTGTGATTCTCCCTTTCCCCTGCACCCCAAGAGATCTGTGCAAATATTCCACTTAAACATGACCCCCAGTATCAAGGATGTAAGAAGGAATCCATGTTTCTTATTATGGCACTTGGAGACTTCCTTCCTCAGGAAGAAGATAAAGCACTGGGCATCATAGCACAGCATCTGGACTCTTCATTCTAAAAGGTTCTTAGAGAGCATGTCAACCATGGACATGGCCCCTTGTTTGATGGGAAAGTTACTATTACTGGTAGGTATTATTCTTCCTCATCAGCATGTAATTGGGAAAGGAAAGCTCCAGGGGGCTTCCTGATAAGAAGCATTAGTCTGTATTATAAAAAGATGTAATTAGAGATGACAGTACCTGTGCAAGCAATTCTAGGCATTGTAATACAGCGAATTACAACATTCCAGCCAAAACAACATTTAGATAATGATCAATTCCTATTACACTGGGTCAAATACAAGCCCCAAAGAAAGGAAGATAAATTTATCTTTCAGTGGCCTGTGTAAATCCCTTGGTTGAGGGGTGGGGGAGGGGATGTGAAATATCACTAAAAAAATCAATATCTTCATTGATTAATCAAGCTACTGTGATTTATTGGGCACTCATTCATTTGTTTGTTACAGTCATTTCATGCATTGCCTCTGGCTGTGATAAATGGTCTGGACTCTGAGAAAAAGAAGCTTTTTAGCAGTTGTGCTTTCAATGCGGGTCTTCCAGATCCACCAGCATATTTGTCTCCAGGGCAAGTTAAAGGCTAGATTGCTCTGAAGTATGGCCTTGAAAATATCAGATTCTCCCAGTTTAGGAGGTCCAAATAGCCATGATATAGACATCAGCGCAATTCTTCCAGGATGGAAACATAAAGCTAAAGCTGAGCATGCTTGATTTCCATGACATGTGATAGTCACTGTCACGTTTAGGAATGACTATCTCAAAATAGGCCTGGCACTTTCTGTATTACTCAGTGTGTATGTTCCCATTAGGATGCCAGTAGCGTGATTTCTACAGCTTCTTTGTTTCATAAAGATTATATAACTTTATATTTGTCTCCCAGGTCCCTTTTAACTGCTTTCAGTGGGTATGCCTCTGGGTAAAAATGTTGTTGCAAGGAATTATTGCTAATTCTTGGATAACAGGTAAACTCTGGTTATTTTAACTTAATGCAATAACAGGTGCAGCAAAACTCCAGACTTGTCTTAATAGTAAATCTTCACTTGACTTAACATCATTTCTTTTCCCCTTTCTGTAAGCCACTTCCCTGCCATTTCTCAACAGACTTCTGTCCCAACTTGACTTCTCCTGGCCAGAGGTGAAGCAGGAGGGAGTGAACATGGGTCAGTTCTTTTCTGATGAAGAGGCTTCCCATCCTCTGGACCTGCCTGATGGTGCAATCTGCATTCCCAACTATTGATAATGTGACTTTTTCTCTACAGGGATACTTTAATCGGCTATTCAGAGGTTCCCTGTTAGGTATTACTGGTCTGCAGAAACACTTCCCCAAGCGAAATAAATGTCTTTCCATAAAACCACTTAGGTTCCTTTCTCAGCCCCTTGTTACCTTCCAAAATGCTTTCTAGGGCTTCCCTGGTGGCGTAGGGGTTAAAGACAGTGCTATCAAGCACTGACAGCCATTGCAGCAAGACTTCAATACCCACGCCAGCCAGGGAGGTGACCCACATGGCGCAGCAGACCTCTCCTGCTGCCCGCTGCTCCCCTCAACAGTGTATTTCGTCAATCTGCCTGTTCTGTTCCCCGCTCTGGTGAATTCTCTCACCCTCCCGCACTTCTGACTGTACCCAGTGCTTGTATAAATAAATAAATAAATCTTTAAAAAAAAAAACCTCTCCCTGGAATTTATTCTGAATGTTCAATTAAGTGGAAGTTCATACCTTACTTAATTTGTAAGACACAGATTCACTCTTCCAAATTCAAAAAGACATAAGCAAAATATACCCTTGGGTCCCACTCTTGATGTCTTCTTGATAATGTCTCTTGCCATCTAAAATTATACTTTCGGGCCTCCCCGGTGGCGCAGCGGTTGAGCGCTGGGTTGCGAAGCTGCCCGCAGCCTCTGCAGCGCCGGTTCGATCCCCGGCTGCTCCCTGGCCACTGGCGAAGGGTCCCACATGGCGTGCAGACCTCTCCTGCCGCCCGCTGCTCCCCTCAGCAGTGTACTTCGGTCCTTCTGCCTGCTCTGCTCCCCGCTCTGGCTCTGGTGAATTCTCTCACCCTCCCGCGCTTCTGACTGTACCCAGTGCTTGTATAAATAAATAAATAAATATTTTTAAAAAAAAATAAAATAAAATTATACTTTCTACTTTCCAGATATCTCTGAGTGGAAAAAGATAAGCATTGGGTACCAACCCTGTGCATCACCAAGTGTCCATTCAAAGTACCTCTGCAGATGGTGCAGAATGACTCAAAAGGCCTATGATGTCAATATGGCACCATGCTCACTGGCATGGCTGTGACTTGTGACTAGACTTGGTGTTCAAAATGTAACATGTACCAGAACATGACAGGTACAGACACTGCTTAAATGGGTAACAATTTTGTACCATCATCCAGAATTTCAAAAATCACTTCTCCCCCATATACCAAGGACTCTTAGCTTAACTCAATTTTTAAAAAATAACTGACACTCTTTCTCATGCAGTTTATAAAATAGCTCTACTATAACTACAGTGACATTAGGGTCTTTGAGGCCAATTTGTGAATTTGCCTAAAATTCTACCATCAAAGATTTCTTGTAGCCATTTTCGTTCTACAAACGTGAGATCCTTTGCCACCCAGGTCCAGATTCACATTACAAATTCAAATTTGAATTTCCCATTTAGATACCCAAACCCCAGGTTGTGGTATTCTATGACACCCCTCTGAAATTCTTCAACCTCCCCTATTTCTGGGCTCAAAGCCAGATTCCCACATCTCAGGACTCTGTCCCTTTAAACCTACACATCTGTTCTTGCTTTAGAAATTTTTTCCAATAGGATATTGTTCAAATCCTGTCAATCAGAAACAATTCTTCCTGATGCTTCCCAATTGTTTGCTTCTGTAGAAAGAAACCTTCAAGTTGCAAACTACCTACTTCAATCTCATTATCAAAGGCTCCCATTGGCCTCTTCAAGATTCACACACACACACACACACACACACACACACCCCATCTTGCAAGAAAGGCCGTGTGCAGACAACTTACTTGTATACATAGCTCATCCCAGGCAACTCTAACACAGAAGAACAGAATGTCAGAAATAAGTACACTTCAGTTCTTTGACTCACAATCAGATAAAAATAATCTCAATTTCACATACGAATGTAATATGCTTTTGCAATATGTAATTGCTTTTGCAATATGCAAAAGCACCAGTGCCAGAGTTCATACACATGGAGGGCAGTCTAATGATTCATTTTCCTCCAACCCCATTAATAAAAGATGACACCATAATGATTCCAGCCCCCTCCTCTACTTGACAGGACAGAGAACAAGAATCTCAAGGTGTCTGTCTGCTGAGTGCCACATACCCAATATGTGCATAAAGAAGAAAAATGAGCTCTGCGAAAAGGCTATGAGTTAAAGAACAGAGAGTTATAGAACTTTGTCCCTAGGTGGTACTGCTCATTGATTGCTGCTGTGTAGACATGCCTCCAGCAAGATAAAAGGAGAGAGAGTGAGCTGCAGCCCTTTGTGCATGGGGGTGTATTTAGCACCAGACTCTTATGCTTATTTCCCTAGAGATGACTTCCTTGACCATCCAACATCCTTGGACGATTCCTCACTCATACCTACACGCTTCTTCCTATGTGTTCCTATAACAACTCTACTTGTCATCACAGGATCTGTTATATTTTGCTATAATTGCTTGTTTCAAATCAATCTACCTGACTCTAGCATGGTCTTTGAGCATGAAGGCTGTTGTTGCTACATATCCTAGTGCTCTGCATACTTTGTGACAAATGGAGCAAGAGCAAGGTTATCTGATGGATGGAAGGGTGGGTGGGTGGATGGATGGATGGATGGATGGATGGATGGATGGATGGATGGATGGATGGGACTATAAACAGCTGATCATCACCATAGATATCCAGGGGCTTTAACAAAATTTTTACTTCACATGATCATTTCCTTCTGAGGCTATACAAGTAAATAATATGCTGTTGAATTGATACAATCATCCATCATCTATTATTTCTTTAAATTCACCTATGCCATTATGTAAAATAAATATTAAACATTAATCTAGCTATTATGATGAATAAATCCCAATGCCTATGTAAAGGTGACAAATGTTCACTTTGCTCTATATCAACCTGAAACTCTAGTAATTTCAAGTTAAATTTGTGTGAGTATAATTCTTTTTAGATCAAATTTTCCATTATTAATTTTTAAAATCTGGTTGCAGTAAGAATAATAAGTAAAGTCTAAGTTGCAACTGTTCAGCGTTTTCTTAATGAATTGTTTTCTGAAGATTTTACTACACCTCTGGAAATTTTTAATTAGGGCTGCTGTATTTCCATAAATTCAGAAAAGCAGAAATTAATACTGGCAGCCTCATAGAAAGGGAAAGAGAAGAGAACTTCCAACAAAAGTACAGACTGTTTTTAGACCCAGGATAAGTCGTGGTCTCTGGCTGTGGCTCCAGCAAGCTGGGTAGCTGGAAATTCAGCCCATGTTCACTGCCAGAGCCCCTTCACCTATAAACAGTACAAAAATGCTCCCAGAAACTAGACAAGTTTAAAAGGAGTAAACATATTCCATGACTCTTTTTTAACTTCTTTTTCTAACTTTCCCAAGTCTTTCAGGAGAGTTGGGGAAATTTTAACTCTAAGGTATTTGCATGTTTCTTGAATTTAGATCCTGTCGTATCCTCAAAGTGAAAGACGCTACCAGCATTAATTTGAACTGGTCTCATAAAGACATATTTTCTCTGCCTTTGGCTTAGAAAGGCACTATTTGATTTAATGGATGGATTATGTGTTAAATGACATATAGTGGGTAGTTTAATAACATCAGCTTCACTTGAAAAACTTTGCACATGTGGAAAAAGTCATCCTAAAGGCATTTGTTCTCCTGCTTCTTTCACATCTCCTGCAGCCAAACACGAACAGAGTTTCCTCAGAACTCTGAAGTCAGTGGTCTGAATTCCACATGGTCACAGTCAAGTGCCTGCACACGACTAACTGACCATCATGCCAGCCCCAAAACACCCAGGACATCCCGCATCCCTAAGTCTAATCATCCCATGAGTCTTTCTAGCCTATCTTCTCAAAAGCTTCTCCAAACTCATTCTCTGACCTTGCTGCTGATCTTCCTGTTCATGGACGCAATTTAAAGAGAACTCCACATGCTCCTACCATCACATCTACTCATCTTCCCATATCTGAGCCCAGACCTCTGTGCTTATTCTTGCCAGCGTGTTCCCTCCATGCTCCTAAAGTCAGCCAACCCCTCAATGACTCACATGCCAGACCCCATTCCAATTTATCCAAGATTACCACTCTAGCAATTTTCCCATGTTTCTCTTGTATCATTCATTTATCATTCTGTTTTTTCCCATGAACATACAAAATACTACTTTTTTTCTTTCTGTAAATTGAGAACACCCTTTTACGATCCCACTTCACCCTCCAGCTCCTGTCCAATTCTTTCCTCCCCTTTGCAACAGAAATCCTCTAATTCATTGCCAAAATCATGGTCTCCATTCTAATTCTTCCTCTATTTGCTCTTAGGTCTATTGTCATCAGGGTTTCACTAAGACAACTTCACTACAATTATACTTATTACTGCTACCATTGTTCTATCATAATGTCCAAAGCTTTTGAGATCATGCTTACCAATAAGTTTGTGTGTCTTGAGGAATACTGAAAGAATCCATTGCACATAATGATAAACTGAAAACTAACTCTCTAGAACCTCCTCTCTTCACATGATGCCATATCATTCAACAACTGCAATCTCCTGCACAAACATATTATACAGATTAGCAGGTATATAGGTCAATGAATATTACCCTTAAATATAAATGAATGCAGTACCTGTTAGTACAAATATATAATAGATTGGAGGGGCATGTCAGTCAGCTACATGTTGGCATGACAACTTCTTCCTGCCATATGGGACAGTCATCAAATAGGCAATATTAATTTACTTGAATAGATTTGTGTCATTGTCCCTCTCAGAAGAAAAGGCTAGAAAAAGTACCACTTTTGTTCAAAAATATTCCTTTTGCCAGACCTTTAATTGACGAAATTGCTAAACATTCATCTTTAAGGATTAAAACATCACTGTTCAACAAGGTAATCAGTTACCTAGCCAACACATTAACAGAGATTTTTTTTAAGGTAATTAATAAGTCATTGCTACCCATTAATAGGTATCAGAGGATAGGCCCAGGGAAAGGAAACAAGTTTGTGAGAAAGAAAGAACTTTAATGGGATGAGGCAATGCTGGGGAGTGAAGGCAAAACTGTCCCTTGGAGAAAGGGTTTGGCTGGCCCTGTCATCTGAGGGGCAGACACTATGAGGAATGTGACAAACTACTGAGCTGAGCTTAGTGGCAGATTCCCAAGTCGCTTAGCTTCTTCATACTTTAGCCCATGAGTAATTATGCTTTTAAGATGTTTGACCTTCTATATTTGCTTCTGAAGGCCACTTGTCATATTTTGAAGCTACAATATTATATTCTGATAGAAGCTACAATACCTCCCCAGAAACTCTGACGTGCTTTTTCTGAGGAAACTAAAGTGAGAGTAAAGTAGATTATATTTGTTGATTCAAATTGGCTTCTAATCATCTTTGCCATGTAAATGTTTCCTGTTAAAGTTTGGGGGGGGCGGGGAATGGTTCCTATTTTTTTGTTTTTGTTTTTTTGTTTTACATTTTACACAGAGATTTACTTAACAAACATAAAAACATGACAAAACACTTAATAGGCCACTTTACCCAATAAAATGCACATCAGGAAAAATTTCACCTTTCACAAAAGAGTATCTCTTCATTTATTGAGAAAGTTTCAATGCTTTTATGAACATGCACAAAGATTATAAGATCAACCTTATAACAATGCACTTGAGCAAATGTGCAAAAAGTACATAAATGAATTAGGACTCTTTAAATCTCTTTACACTATTTGTAGTTCCAGTGTTGGAAATGAAACAAATATAAAATTATAAAAAATATCGCTGGCAATTCTAAATAGTGGAAAAATTTTTTAAATTGTTTAAATTTGTAATGTGCTCTTCCTGTTCTCTTTCAGTCTAGCTTCCATTTCGTCTTGTGCCCATCTCAAGCTGTAGATAAAACAATGTTGTGACTTGACCAACCCTGCTGATTCTCATAATGATTACAAGATGCCCTTCAGCAGTAACCCTCAAGAAACTTGGAAATGACACTTTTATTACTTACAGAACCTGGAAATTACAGAGCAGACCTAGGGTCACATGGTAAGGTGAGGACACAGAGAGAGAGAGAGTGTGTGTGTGTATAAGGTTCTGGGGTTCTGCTTTTATTAGGGTCAAGCCTGGTGACCTAGGCTGGCTCTTTGTTGGGGACTAAAACACAGAACTTTAAAGCACAGGAAGAGAAATAATAAGGCCCCAAATGGTCAGTTATTGAAATCAACCAATATATCTAAAACAAAGGAAGCGGGATTGGGGTAAAGGGGGCAGGAGGTAGCCTTGTTTTTTATTTAATCATGACTGGCAATGTGTTCAGTTGAGACAGCCAACTTTGAAGTAGAGGGTCCTGCGATCAAAGTGTAAGTCAGAAATTTGCATTACAAAAAAAGGAAATTCAACTATCAGGGTTTATACTACCTTATACTACACATAGATTTCGCTCAAAAGTTGTCTTTTTGTTCACTATGTGATGCATATTGTCCACCTTCACTTTATTCTTTTTCCTTAGTCAATGTCCCCATTTTTTGCTTTTTTCTCCAAACTAACTAACTATACTTTTTTCTTTTTCCCAAATTAACTATACTGGTCATTTTTTCCATACAATTGATCACTTTTATACTACATTTTTACCATGTCATGGAGGATGGGGCTCAATGTTGTAGATCGAAACTTGGCAAAAATTAACCTAAGGTCACAACTGTGAGCCTTCACACTGATCAGATCTCTCGGCCGCCTCAAAGTGCCTTTCCCCTCAATTAAGAGAGCACATTTATTTTCACATCTATTTTACCACTTTAAATTTGTTTAAAAATTGGGAATTTCTGAATAAACAAAAAATGAGATTTCTCCATTGGTAAAATAACATTTTCCTCTTATAGCAAAATTCACTTGAAAATATGAATCCATTGGATGTTACATTTTGTTCCATGATCTTAAGAAAAATGTTTTAGAGCATAGTGGATTCTAATCTTTCCAACTTCAGAGACAATTTCACAAGAACTGGGTGGAGCCAGGGTAGTCAAATGCACAAAAGTAAATAAAGAGCTTTGCTTTATGCAAAAAGTATAACAGCACTAGAAATAAGGCAGCAGCCCCAACTCATGGATATTCAAAGCTACTTTCTTTTCCTAGCAAGCTTTTCAACT
>NW_023604921.1:0-30674 GCF_014898055.3 Talpa occidentalis
CTGCAGTCTCTATTAAACTTCTTAGCACACTGTATCAATATTATCTACTGACCATGTATGAACTCTCCAGGAAAGATAGTATGTCTTTAATTCTATATCCTAAGTCTTTAGAGTAGTGTCTGGGTCTTGACACACAGAAGTTTGTTAAATCATGCATCAACTACTAAGTCCTTATTATAACCTTTTATACTTTTCTGCCTTAACTTGAAAGACATACATTTTATGTTTCTGAAAAAAGGGGCAAACTTTTTCTATGGTCCTTATTGAATATAATTTTTCTCAATAATTCTTTAAAAGAATTCTTTTAAATATTAAAATACCAAATTTATTTTGTTTTGAGAGTTGAATTTAATTATCAGTATAACAAATTTGAAAAGGCTAATAACTGTAATGTTCAATTAACTTTCGAGAGCAAATTACTGTTGTAGGATATCAAGCACTTTAGCAAATATAAATACTAACTTTCCACACTGAAAACAACCTCTGTCAGAAAGTAAAAAAATTGCACTTTTATTTTGCTTCATAGAGAACAATGGAGACAAAAGAGAGGTGAAAGGAGAGAATCCTGACATAGGAAATGGTCCGCAAGTGTCTGAAGTGGAAGGTCAGGGAAAATATATGTATAAAAATTATCCCACATCCTGCTGTTTAGCTATTTTACAGATGACTGGGTGTATGTGTAGAAAAAATAATATAATAAATCTTAGTTTACAAGCATATTTACTTAAAAAAGGAATCTATAATTGTCACAACTATGTAAAATTCACAGCTGCTCTCTTCAAAGACAGAGATAGGAATTTCTATTTTAACTTCCATTTCCCCTTTTATTTCAAAGGAAGTTAAGGATCTGCGAATGAATGCATACCTTCACCCCACAGAATAGTATTTAATCATAACACAGCCAAAAAATGTAATAAGCATCACCCTGAGTGGATGTAGTGAAGTACCAAAAAAAAAATTTCCAAAAGTAATTTTCTCACTTAGAGCCAAAAGCTTTTTCCATTCAACAAGTTAAAAGAAGTAGTAACAAATAAATAAGCTCACAGCCTCTTTGAACATAACATCAGATATATTAAAGAATGAGGTGTTAAGAATAGAAGGTAATAAATAAGTAAAGCAAATTAGATATGCTCAGAACTTTTATATTTTTTTTTTTTTTTTTTTTTTTTTTTTTAATAAGGCATGTTTTATTTATTTATTATTTGTTGTTTGTTTGGTTTATACATGCACTGGGACAGTCAGAAGCGCGGGAGGGTGAAGAGCTCACCAGAGCCAGAGCGGGGAGCAGAGCAGCAGAAACCGAAGCACACTGCTGAGGGAGCAGCGGGCAGCAGGAGAGGTCTGCGCCCATGTGGGACCCTCCTCGTGCCGGGAGCAACTGGGATCGAACGGCAATGCAAAGGCTGCGGGCAGCTTCGCAACCCAGCGCCACAACCGCTGCGCCACCGGGGGAGGCCCTTTTCTATCTTTTTTAAGGGAAATTTTCCCAGAGACTAGCAAGTTGTTTTCTTTTTTCTTTCTTTCTTTTTTTTAAGATTTATTTATTTATTTATACAAGCACTAGAAGCGCAGGAGTGAGAGAATTCACCAGAGCTAGAGCAAGGAACAGAACAGGCAGGCTGACGAAGAAATACACTGCTGAGGGGAGCAGCGGGCGCGACAGGAGAGGTCTGTGGCGCCATGTGGACCCTTGCCAGTGGCGGGGATTGAACCGGCTCTGCAGAGGCTGCGGACAGCTTCGCAGCCCAGTGCTCAACTGCTGTGCCACCAGAGGAGGCCTACTAGCAAGTTGTTTTCTACAGGTAATATAAAGATACATTTAATAATCTCCTATAATTGGCTTAATACAATTTGAAAATGCACTTGGATTAGAATTAAATTATTTTATATATTTTACAGCAAATAAAACTGAGTATTTGATAAAGGCTAGGAATTACATTTATCTGTGAAGTTGTACCATAATATATATATAAACTGTTACAAGTATTTCAGGAACTTTCCAAACTTGGATAAAGTTCAACTTTTAAGTAAAATCTTCTGTAATAGCAAGCTGTTGTAACTAAATTTCCAGTTTTCACTAAAAGAGTAAACATTCTATTTCAAATTCAACTATAAGTAAAGAATTTCCAGTTCTATATATGAATAAGATTTTAAAAAATTACTTACAGTAAATATCCGTCTGCCAGTTCGATCAAAAGTTACAGTACACAGATGACAAGTGTCCAAGAATTCGTTTATGCATTTTCATGTGCTGATACACAGCAGTTGGAACAAGTTTCTCTAGCCTGTATTTCCCATTCAGCTTCCTTGAAAATAACGTATCCGCTACAAAGAAAAGGGGGTGGGGGAATCAGTAAAATTCAGAAGTTAATTTTCTTAATTATCACCTTTACAGCATTCACATTTTTAATAATGCCAACTTCTCATAAGTTGGTTAAAGATAAATATGTTCTCTAGGGGCCTGCCCGGTGCCCAACAGGTTGAGCACAGCTGTGAAGCTGTCTGCAGCCTCTGCAGCACAGGTTCGATCTCAGCAGGCCTACCACGTGGCCCGGCAGACCCCTCCTGTCTCGCTGGCTGCTCCCTTCAGCAGTGCTTTCGGTCTGTCTGCTGTTTTGCTCCCCACTGTCTCTCTGGTGAATCCTCTCACCCTCCTGTGCCTGGCCTGTACCCCAGCTATGTATAAATAAAAAAAATCTTAAAAAAAAAAAAGCAGCTAAACAGTCAGATAAAGACAAGATAACTAAAGAAAAAAAGGATGTTCTCTCAACAGATTCTTGTTAAAAGTTAAAAGTCTTCAAAATAGTTAACAAAACACATTATTTCATTTGAGATAAATTAAGCAATGTTACCCTCATCCTACAAAAAGCAATTCAGCTAAATGACCTGCCAAGATGTCACAAGTAAAGCAAAAAGTAAGAATTAAAATTCGAGTTCGTTATTCCTTGGCGAATGCTTTTTAAAAAACAAAATCATTTTATGTGATTTTACCTACTTAAAAAATTCTGGTTTTTTTTTTTCAAAATCAGTTAAAATTGGATGTAGTGATTTTATTTTTTGCCAGCCAGCAATTCTTGAACCACTCTAAATTTGACACATCAATGATGTCCAAATGAAGACTGAGGAATAATTCATTGCACTATTCAAAAAAAATAACTGAACTGGGGATTTTGCCAAACATCTGTATTCCTTCTCTAGAACCTATTAGCTATCTTTTTTCAACTTATTCCTTTTAACCATCTTTCAAGATATAACTGAGATTTATCTGTTCTGCCCCAAAGTCTGATGTGCTGACTCCAGCACAAAATTTTGTCTTCCATCTAAATGACTACTGTACTTGTTTTCTATTCTGTAATTATGGACAAAGATTGTGTACTCTGTATGTTGACTGATCTGCAGGCATAATATTCACGTATAAATTACCTTTTAATAAATTTGCGTTTTTTGTGATGGTGACTGCCATCAACATTGAATAGTAAAGCATAAGAGTTTCTCACTTGAATTCAGTCTCAAATACACATACACGCATACACACTCTCTCTCTACTATTTAACCTAGGTTTAGAGCAATTACATGCTAAAGCTAATGATACACAAGTATCTCAGGTGCATCTCAAAGAATTCTCAGCACTTATTTTTGCCCATAAAACAAATGCTTGATTCACTGCATATGTAAGCAAAAATAAAATATATTCTTGGGGATGTAGATATGTAGAAAAATGCAATGCAGGTTCTAAAACAATAATTTCAAGTGAATAATTTATTATGCTTAATTATTCTTTTATTACATCATTTTATATTCTCATAAAGTATATCTCTAGCTGTTAGCTTCTAATTCTATACAGCAAGGAATTTCAACATCTAGAAATATCTAATACAGCTGACAGTTGTGAATTAGCATATTTAGGCTAAAACTGGTTACACACTAACTTAACAGTGACTCAGTAAATTTCTAATAAGCCCTGATGGATTTTTTCCTTATGGCCTGGTAGAAGACATCCTCCAGTGCTTTGGCTCCAAACTGATTTAGAACAAGAAACAAAAAACTCCACAAAATCAAATGTCCTGCCAAATAAGAACTCAAATGCTCTTAGCCAAACACTGACGATCAATGACACCTCAGACTCACCTGTGCATGCTGTAAGAAATATAACACAAATATTGACAGTGTTACCAACAATTTAATTCCCTCTATCCAAATTATAAAAAAAAAAATTGCTGAAGTTATTCCATTAAAAATTTACAGAATTCTCAAAATGTCAAATTTCAGTAAAACATTTAACAGCACTCTGGTATAAAAATATGATGGCTGAAGATAATTATAATATAAAACAAGTCTTTCTCATTGAGAGTGATTTGAAAAAAATATTTCAAGACAACTTTTTAAGGAAGAATTTCCAAAAGCATTAAGTAAATATAGTAAATCTACATTCTACACTATCCTTTGTACCAATTAACTACTGAATATCTATACCAAGATTCTATCCTAAAGAGAAGGTCCTTGGCTTTGAACAGCACTAGAAGATACGGTAAACAGAGAAAACAGTATGTAGAATTCCCAGGTAATAACCTGGTATTTTAAACTTGATTTAGGGAGTTAAGAAGAAAATACTTTTCAATAGTGGAAATTCAATTGAGGAGGGTGTAATGAAAAGGCCTGACCAGATCAAACAGGAAGAAAATTTGAACAAAGAGAGGAAGATGGTCTAGTACTCCTATTCAATAAACTCACATTTTTCTACAATACCATTTATAATGTCTATATCCTTTATCAGACTGTAAGTATATTAGGGACATAAATTCCATCTTATTAATATTTCCCACAAATGCGTATAGTCTTTTAAATAAAAAAGTACATAAATGAATCTTTTAAGATATACAAGATGATCAATTTAATATAATATAGTCACATGACAGAAAGGTAAATGAGTTTATTCACTTTCTAAAGAAACTGTTAATAGACTAACTGGATTTCTGAATAAAAGGGGATTATCTTTTGGATTATAGGGATTCCTAAAAATTTTATTCAACTAGAACATCAATTTTTAAAACAACCATGGCTAAACAGATGTAACAACAGTTCAGAAAGAAAGAAATAGGACATATCAATTTAACCTTAAAACAAGTAGCATATGAGATTTTGGTTGAAAAGCACGTTTATTTTCAGAAGTATAGTGATGGGAAATACTCTTAAAATAAGCCTGACAAAGTAAACGTCTATCCTTTAATTTGGCAAAATTTTTCTTATCCTCGAGTGCCTGTTAAAATGTCACCTCCTCTAAGAAAGCTAGTGAATTTCAAAAGCAACCTAATATGTAGGTTGCTTAAACCTAGGTTGCTCAACTTAAAACTGCAATGATCTTCCTTTCTTGAGGGAAAAAAAAAAAAAAAACAACCATATTCCTTACATCTTAGCCTAGGAAGGCACAGCATAAATCTTGCCTTCCATTTCCTCCCTGATCTTATCTGTTATTTCTTGTCCCCTTTTTTGATCCACTCCATTCACGCTAGTCTCACCCATTTTCTAACACATCAGGCATGTTCCTACTTCAGGGTCTTAATACTGGCTTCTCCCTTTGGCTAGAACACTCATTCTCTCATTGTGTTACTTCTCAGTGAGGCTTAACTTGACCAATCCATTGAAAACTGTAATCCATCCCCTACCATGATTCACTAATTCCTGATTCCCTCTTATGCAGCTCTATATTTATTCTTTTCCTACCACTTATCATGTGATGTTATAAATGTATTTGCTCATTATGGCCACTGTTTGCTTCTGCTCCTCTACCCCCTACAACATAGTAAGCTTCCTATGGGCAGGAATTTTTTAAATCTATTTTGTTATTTGATTAGTCAACACCTAATAGCTGGGCCCAAGTCTTCAATGTTCATGACTTTAGAAAAAAATAAACAAAGTCACCTGAGTTTTTCTCATTATACAAATCTGTACCATTACAACCAGGTTTCATGGAGGAAAACATGAATAGCTAACTACTAGAAGACAAAATAAATATCTCACTCAGTACAACTTGGGCTCTTTTCTGATACAGAAAAAGAGGTACTCTGATGAGAAATAGAGTATTTTACCAGAATGAATTTCTTTTACCATATTTTTTTTTTTTTTAAGATTTACTTATTCATTTATACAAGCACTGGTATAAATGAAGCGCGGGAGGGCGAGAGAATTCACCAGAGCCAGAGCGGGGAGCAGAGCAGGCAGAAGGACCGAAGTACACTGCTGAGGGGAGCAGCGGCAGCAGGAGAGGTCTGCATGCCATGCGGGACCCTCCTCCGGTGGCCAGGGAGCAGCCGGGGATCAAACCAGCGCTGCAGAGGCTGCGGGCAGCCTCGCAACCCAGCGCTCAACCACTGCACCACCGGGGAGGCCCTCTTTTACCATATTTTAACTAATTTGATGTTGTTATTTTAAAGGAAACACTTTGAAAGGTACCAGAATTTCTGTAAGTAAAATGCAAATGTAATTATAAGCTATAATAATTACATAAACAATTATTAAGTGCAAAAGAAAGTAAATTCTGGGTGATTGATTTTAATCTCAAGGTATATGCTAATAAGGGCTGTCTAAATTGAAGATTAATAACTTGTAACTAACTATAAGAGCCTGAAAACCTATAGAATAAAACCACCAAAAAGCAGTGATAAACATAAGCAAGATGATATATAAATTCCAAACAGATTTACCCCCTTAGACAATACCTAGTTTTCACAACAAAGTGACATTATACATTTCATTTGAGAAAAAATTTAATCAGTTTACCAACAAGATCATGCAGTTTTCTTTATGGCATTTTAAAGTTTGTGACAAATGTGAGAATTACAAATAGAAGTCCAATAGTTTGCATGAAGTTTGAAAACACTCTAAGAGAAAATCATTTTGTCACACTGATCTTAAATAATCCTCCAAGTTATAGCAAGAGGTTCAACTGAAAAACAACAACAACAACAAAAATAAATCCTAGGTGTAGTGTGGTATCCTGGAATAAGAAAAGCTAATTAGAGGGAAAATTTGGTGAGATACAAGTTCTGGTGTTTATTACAATTAATAATAATGTACCAACGTATCTGATGCATTTCTCAAATGCACCAGATAACGTAGGATTAAATATTAGGGGAAACTGTGTAGGGAGTATACAGGAGCTCTTTAAATAATCTGTGTAATTTTGGGGTGAATAATTTCTAATTCTAAATAAAAATATATTTTTAAAAAGCCTGTATCTCAAATATGTCAAAATTTGAGTATGTGGATATGAATTAAACATTTAAGTCTATATTTAAGAAAAGCTAAAAGGTTATGGTTTTCTTCTTTCTTAGATTGACATTGGTAATTGACCAAGAAAAGAGCAAAGAAAATCTTTAAAGGCAGTCAGAAAAAAAAGAATCTACAAAAGAAACATGAGATACTACAAACATTCTTATACTTTTTTAATTCTTCTGATCCATACTTAATGATAGCTTGAAAGAATATAATGTATCTCCATACAGGTAAACTACTCTTTCAAATTTCTAGTAACTTTTCTTTTCATTACCCTCCTTGCTATAAACTTGTGAACTGGAGGGTAATGAAAAGAAAAGTTACCAGAATTTTTGAAAGAGTAGTTTACCTGTATGGAGATACACTGTATTCTTTCAAGCTATCATTAAGTATGGATCAGAAGAATTAAAAAAGTATAAGAATGTTTGTAGCAATGAGAAGACATTCAAAACTGTCACCAAGGTGAACTGACACATGACATTAAACCATGACAAAAATAAGTGGAGTCATTTTGATTCACCTAACTTCTCTTTAATTATTTCAAAGAAAGCTATTTTTTTTTTTAAAAAAAAAAAAAAAGCAGGTAAAATTGGCATTCTGGTATAGGTATTTTTTTTTAACATGAAGAACTAATATTTTCCTGAAAATATAAATGGAAGGAAGAAAAAACATATCTTAAACCCTGAAAACAAAATAGTCTTTCAGAAAGGTACAACCTTTTCAGAAAGGTACTTGTTTGGTTATTAATTCTGTTACCTAAATATACTAGTTGCATTTTTCTGTTGTGACACAAAACTCATTGATTATTTTTGCCATATTTATGCTCCCTATATATCCATTTGTCAGCAATATTCACTGATATTACCAACAACCTGGTCTAAAAATCTTACCAAATTTTAAAGTATTCGTTATCCTCATTCAAAAATATACCAATGAGGGGCCTCCCTGGTGGCGCAAGGGGTTAAAACGCAACCTATGAAGTTGTCTGCAGCCACTGCAGCTCGAGTTTGATCCCCGGCCTGCCAGGAAGCAACACACATGGAGCAGCAGACCTCTCCTGACTGGCCTGCTGCCCCGTCGGCCGTGTATTTCAGTCATTCTGACTGTTCTGTTCCCCACTCTGTCTCTGGTGAATCCTCTCACCCCCCCACACCTCTGGCCTGTACTCCAGCTCTTGTATGCATAAATAAATAAATCTTTTTAAAAATATATATATACCAGAGTACAGGCTCCTTGAATAATTTGAAAACTAATAATTATGGAGAATAATACAGCAATGATTTCAGCCTACTTTCACTCCCCTAAATATGTGACCTTGGTCAAGTCATCAGACCTTCCTATGTTTCCAGCTTCTTTTTCGTAAAATAAGAGTAACAGTTCCTACCTCTGGACCACTTAAAGTTTTCAGAGAACATAAGTGGAAAATGCTTAGTGTAGTGCCTGGCACACAATAATCACTCACATAAGTAAGTTTTAAGACGAAAGTAAGTTACTATCAGTCATTCCAAAACTTTCATTGCCTACCACAGGACTGTCTAGACAAAGTGCTGAAAGAGTAACATATTCCCCTTACTATGTAGATTTGAAGTTTTTCAGAGAAGATACTTTATCTATAGGGGAAGCTCCTATAATAGTTTATCTGTCCCTTCTTTCAAAAAACTATCCTAACGCCTAGCAGCATTTTCTAAATGTAATATATTCTACTGTATCTAATCCTTTGTTATTTTAATAGTCATTTATCATAGTAAAATTATATGTAGAAATCATTACTTAACCAGGAAAATCACATGTTTAAAGTAAAAATAAAACATGACCATTCATAACTGCCTACAAGTATCACATATACTTTGGAAAACAGGTGAGAGAAACAGCACTGAAAACATCAGAAAGACAAAAAAACATCAGAAAGACAAAAAAAAAAAAAATATAAAACAGAGGGTAACAGAAAAGACAAAGAGAAAGTGTATAGTATTTGTTTAATTGGAGTCCCAGAGGAGAGAAGAGAGAATGGCACAGAAATATTTTAAAAGATAACAGCTGAGAATTTTTCAGTGCCAATAAAACATTAGGTTCAAGAAGCCTAATAAATCTCAAGCAAGATAATTTTAAAAAAAGAAAAATGAGGGCCTCCCTGGTGGCGCAGCGGTTGAGCGCTGGGCTGCCGGGCTGCCCGCAGCCTCTGCAGTGCCGGTTCGATCCCCGGTCACTGGGTGAGGATCCCACATGGCGCTCAGACCTCTCCAGCTGCCCGCCCTGACTGTACCCAGTGCTTGTATAAATAAATAAATAAACCTCAAAAAAAAAAAAAAAAAAAAAAAAGACACTAAGACATACATCACAAACTCTGGAAAACCAGTGAGAAAATCTTAAGAGCAACCAGAGGAAAAAAGATTACCTTCAAAGCAACCAATTAAATAGTAGATTTAAATACAAATATATAAAATTACACATAAGAATGAGATATCCCAATAAAATACAGAGACTGTCATAACATATTTTTAAAGTTACTTCTATTTTTAAGATATGGAAAATAAGTGACTACAAAAAAGGTTCAAAGTAAAACAACAGGAAAAACTATATAACACTACACGAAAGTTATACAAAACTAACTGTAATACTGACATCAGTACATTATATAGTACCGAAAAAGGGAAGACATAAGTAGAATTTGGATAGCTGGAAGAAAGAAAACAATATTCCTGGTTAGGCAGGATAGAGTGGAGCAGAAGACTATGATTAAAATATGAAGGTCTTTGAAAGTCAGAAATTTAAACTTGTAAGAATAGGACACTGCCAAAATAGCTTAATCCACCCATTTATACAAGCAACACAGAAAAGGTAGAATAAATAAGATTACTATTATAATGTTATATAGTACGACCTGAAAGAAAGCGAGAAGACCTAGAAACAGCAAAAGACTAGTTTGGAGAATGCTATAGCAATCCAGGTAAAGACAAGGGCTTGGCAGCAAGAGAGGTAAAAGAGATGTATCTAAAGAGTCATTTCAAGAGAAAGATTCATCTGCATTAGTTGTCCTATGAAATTTTAAAGGTAAAAAAATGTAGTATACCTTACAAAATAATAATCACACTATTTTTGTTTACCCCATTGTAATTAAGCTGTATTAAGGTATAGTTGCCCAATCAACTGAATAAACATTTTATTGAACAATTTATGTGTTAGAAATAAAATAACAATGAGGTAATTATCCTGTATCATGTATAATATACACAATCCATTACATATTATTATGACTTCTTCATTACGATTACCAATGAGGAAAAAGTCTGATCACTTTTCCTCCTTGAATATTAATGGATATATAAGAAATTTTTCAATTTCACAGTAACAAAAAAACCCTGTATTTTTGAAAGCTGTTTACCAAGAAGTTTTCTACTTCTATAATGAATTCAAACAACTCACCGATGCTGGGTGGGCTACCATAGTTAATTGGTGACTCGGGTGGTCTTCCACAGTGCAATGCAGCCAATGCAGATCCTTTCCACACAACATGTTTGCAGCCTATTAAACACACATATTTTATAGATACAAAAATACAGCAAAGAGAAAAAAATGAGGGAAAAAAAGGTCTCAATTAGATTATGAAATTTTCATACTTTTATTTGTGCGTAACAAGGACTGTCTTCCAGCTCCCAATAAAGTTTGTACTCCAGGAACACTCTGTGGAATTTCTTGTTCAAGAAGAGGTCCTAGTCGATGACATATTTGCAGCAAGTGATCAGGTGCTAAATGTCTGTAATATTTCACCTATTATATAAAAGACGTAAAATATTTGCTAAGTGATACAATTTTTTATAGTAAATAAAATACAATTTTTAAAACAGAGTAATTTGTTCTGACTTGACAACATTTCTTACTGGAGGAAAAAGCTCACATTTATTCTGTGAAACCACTTGACTCAGAATAAAATAGCTACCTGAACCATCACATACTCTGCTGAATAGGAAAAATATTAAACAATTAATGTAATCTGAATATAAAAATTTGTAAATTAACAAAAGCTAGTCAATGCAAACACTAAACAATGAAGAAATATAAAGCATTAGAACCTAAAAGTCTGCTTCAGCTTAACATTTTAATTTACAAAAACTTCAACATAAAATATATACATACACAAAATACTTTGATATATAACAAATATTTTAAACCTTTGATATGATACCTCCAGAATTAAGGATTAAAGAAACTCAAAAGTTCATTTTCTCATTACAAATTTAAAAGTACTTATACAATACCTACGTTGAATTTTATAATTTAGTTAACAAAACCAGAAAGGTCAAATTCCAACTGTTGACTTAAACAAATATTAACTATAAATCAACCTACTCCAAAGTTTCAGCATTTTTGAAAACTATTTCAAAAAACAGTCTAATTTATGCCAGCATCTGAAATCAAGATATAAAATGCTTATACTTTTATTGTCTATTCTGGAGTCTTTTAGTAAATAAACATTTGCATAATATTTTCAAGAGAATTACAGAAAATGAGACATACTTTTTATGACTTTCTATTTAAGTTATCAAATTACAAAAAACTGTCTCGCTGTAGTACCAAACACTCTAGTTCAACTGTTCTCAAAGTACTGAGTAGCACTGAGGGTCCCGCAGGAAAAAGTTATGAATGACACTAAAACATCATTTGCCCTTTCAATCTCATTTTCACATGAGTGTACAGTGTTTCCAGCTGCCATATGACATATGAAGTCACAACAGAATGAACACAGAATCAGATGCAAGATCTAACTCTTATATGAAGCCAAACATAAAGATTCACAAAGATGGACAATGCTAATCTTATTACAAATTTCTTTTAGGGATTAACTGTTATAGAAATATTACTTATATTAACATGAAGTACATTTATGGTACTATTTGATGAATTAAATATTTTCAAATTTGTTGATTTTTAAAGTGTCAACTATGAAGAGATTACATTCTATATAAAATGAACTGCAATAATTTTTATTAGTATAGAGGGGTTTTGAAGCTAAAAGTTTGAGAGATGCTACTCAAGATCACTTAGTAATAGCAATTCTTAGTCTGATTTCCTTATTAAAAGACTTATGTGGGGGAAGTAAGGGGTTAAATCATTTCATTCCATCTTGCAGTATCTGTTATACTTTTAACTGTAGGCGATCATAAATAATATTTTTTAAAAGTTGACAAATATGTCCTTCTAAGTGAACATCTTAATCATAATAAGACTCCAGTCAGAAAAAAAAAAAAAACATGAAGCTGTATTCTCACAGTAAGATAATTTAAAAAGTAAAGTATGGCTTAAAGTAGTATGCCAGATGATCAGTAAGTATTAACAGAATTAATACTTATGGGAAAGAGGTTCAAATACAAATTATACAAGCTACCATCTTCAGTTGAAGATTCACAGCACAGGTAACATTAAAGGCCCGGACAAAAATGATGAAATTAATTTATTTAATTTGGTTTAATGTACAATTTCCCAAACTCACTTAACTACAACACCCTTTTTCCCTAATGATACCATCTTTATTCAAAACATACTTTTCAAAAACTAGTATGATTAGCTACGGAGGAAAAAAAAAAAACCCAACATTTGGCTAGGTAGTGAAATTACACCAAAATACAAATTTTTAGATTATAGTTGTACTTTTCTCTAATCTTCCATTTAAAAAATATACTTAAAGTCTAAAAGAAAACGGTTAGAATATGTCATGGGGGTCCTTTCCAGTCCTTAAGTTCTATATCATTGTTTTAATGTGACTTCTTTAAATTGACCAAAATTCCTTCTTAAAACTTTACCTCAACAGAAAGTTCTTCACTTATTTAACTTTAGTTTCATCATGATCTTGTTATACAGTTTCTTATGAAATATTTTTCAGGTAGTGGACTGAAAATTTTTATTGCAGAATTCTATCTTTTAATAAATTATAATCAACTTTTCCTGACTTAATCTTTGATTTTCAATTTTTCAAACTCAACTTTCATTTTAAAGTTAAAAGAAACACTTTCAATGCTTGAACTCCTCATGCATTCTTTATACAAGCTTATGCTGGTAATGGAAATCTGTCCTTTACCCACCCATCTCCACACCTCATTCTTTCTCACATCTCAAGTCTATGCCTTACTGCCTTTCATTACCTGCTACACCGCCCCTAGCCATCTTTTTGGAAATTTTATTTTTATATTTTCATAGCTTATTAAATTCCTTCCCAAATGTTCCTTTATGCTTAATACAAGTTTTATAGAACTTGTGTTAATTATTCTGAAAATAATTTGATACCTAGATCTCAGTGGAAATCTAATGAAGGCTACAATGCGTCCTATTCTCAAAAAAAAAAAAAAAAAATACACACACAAGTCTTAACAATTATCTTGCCCTGTGTTAGAAGTTCAAAAAAAAACCCCTGAACTATATTAAAATGGCTGATTTACTTGTCCAGGTACTACGTAAAAAGACATAGGATTAGATCTTGTTTACCTGCATATCCAACACATAATGCAGTAATGCTTGCAGCTAAATGCTTAATAAATCAGTAGATAAATGAACATATGAAAATATAAAAAAACTACTGAATTTTCCTTATGTCACCAATAAATAGTGAAGGTTCATTCAAGTCTGGAATCCTAGAGCTGAGTTCCTTTCCAGAACCTTTTCCCATACCATCTCTCTCTGCACAATCTTTATACCAATGCTTCTTAAAGTTATACCAATAGCTATGGATTACATATCAAATTTTCTTAAAGCATATCTCTCTTTGAAGTTCCAAAGCCTTTCAACTCAAAATAGACAAAAATGAACTCATGACCCTCATGTAGACACCACCCCACTCTAAAAAAAGTTCCCTACCTTGGTCAATGACAAACACTATCTAGCCTCAAACCCCAAGCCACATACTTTTTATGCTGTCCAATCCTCCCTCCTACAACAAAGCAGTTTTAATTCCAAACCGATTTTTCTTGCCATCTTTAAAGCCATGTACCAAGCTTCATAACAACGTAAGTTAAAAACATCTTTGTAATAAACCCTCATCTCTCCCACCTTCATTCATGCCTTCTACTTCATTCAGATCTATTCTCTGTGTTCAAATGCTCCTTCTAAAACCTGTTATCTGATCAAGCCATACCTACTTAAAACACTTTGAAACTTTTGTTCTTTGGGAATCCATATCCTTAACATTGTCAACAAGCCCTGAAATGCATGTATGGTTCATTCCTATTTCTCTGCTTCATTCAGCATATACACTCTCCATGCTCTACTTTTCACGTTCAGATATGGTAGACTTCTTCCAAGTTCTTTACCTGACCTTTATCCTGTCAGGCTTTCCCATGTGGTACGCTACCTGCATTTCCCAAAATAATCTCACCCAAACAAATCCTCTAAGTGCTTCAGATCTCCAATGTAACTTCCTTTGTTTACTTTTTTCCCATTCAATCTAAGTGTGTTATCTTGGTTGCACATACTCCGTGACTTTTCATTATCAAAATGGCCATTCTACCAAAAACAACTTACAGAATGACTGCAATTCCAGTAAAAATCTCAATGGCATTCTTCGACAAAATAGAACAAATATTGATGAAATTCACATGGGTCCACCATAAAAACCTCGAATAGCCAAAGCACTCCTGACTAAAAAAAGGAAGAATGGAAGTATTACACACCCAGACTTCAAGCTATACTACAAAACCTAATAATTAAAACAGCATGGTACTGGAACAAAAACGGACACACATACCAAGGGAATCAAATCAAAAACCCAGGCATGCATTCTCTCACCTTCCAGCACTTCTGACTGTACCCAGTGCTTGTATAAATAAATAAATAAATCTTTAAAAATAAATAAATAGATAAATAAATAAGATTAAATGTCCAGCTTAGGGAGCACACATCCCGTGGATTTGGGACATTGTTCTACAGGATGCAGTAGAAAAACTAAACAGGCCACATATGGTGCTGCACTCCAGACAGCTAATCTATGGCAAGGGAGCTGGAACAAGGACAGTCTCTTCAATATACAGTGCTGGGAAAATTGGACTGCGACATGGAAAAGAATGAAACTAGATTACTACCTCACACCATACACAAATATTAACCTGAATGTAAGACCTGAAACCATACAATACATAGAAGAAAACATAGGCAAAACACTCCATGACAAACATCTCAGAAACATCTTTAAAGACTCATTCCCAGAAGTAAAGAAAATGAAGGAAAAGAAATAGTTGGGACTACATCAAACTAAAAAGCTTCTGTACAGCAAAAGAGATATTAACCAAGATGAAGAGACTTCCCACAGACTGGGAGAAAACATATGCACTCCACAAAACTGATAAAGGGGCTGATAGCAAAGATTTACAAAAAGCTTACACAACACAACAAAAACAAACTAAAGCACCCAGTCAAAAAGTGGGCAGAAGAGCTAATAAGACACTTCTCCAAAAAGGAAATGCAGATGGCCAATGGACACATGAAAAAATGTTCAACATCACTTGTAATGGAAATGCAAATCAAAACTACAATGAGGTATCACCTCACACCAGTAAGAATGGCCCACATTAAAAAAAAAAAAAAAAAAGAGGGCCTCCCCGGTGGCGCAGCGGTTGAGCGCTGGGTTGCGAAGCTGCTCGCGGCCTCTGCGGCGCCGGTTCGATCCCCGCTGCTCCCCGGCCACCAGAGGAGGGTCCCACATGGCCGCAGACCTCTCCTGCCGCCCGCTGCTCCCCTCAGCAGTGTACCTCGGTCCTTCTGCCTGCTCTGCTCCCTGCTCTGGCTCTGGTGAATTCTCTCACCCTCCCGAGCTTCTGACTGTACCCAGTGCATGTATAAACAAACAAATAAACAAATAAATAAATAAAAAACATGCCTCTATTTAAAAAAAAAAAAAAAAAAAATAGAAATGCTGGTGAAGATGTAGAGAAAAAGGAACCCTTTTACATTGCTGGTGGGAATACAAACTGGTCCAAACACCATGGAAAGCTGTTTAGAGATCCTCAAATTACTAAAAATGGATTTACCATATGACCCAGCAATTCCACTCCTAGGTCTATGGTAATGGTTAATGGGTGTCTTGGTGGTGGTAATTTTATGGGGACAACACCTGAGAGGAGAAATCAAGCGCTACAAAAATGAAGAATGGGGACCTCCTTGGTGGCACGAAGCGTTCAGGCACAGCACTATGAAGCTGTCTGCGGCCACTGCAGCAAGAGTTCAATTCCTGGCCAGGGAGATACCCACATGGCACAGCAGACCTCTCCTGTCTCACCTGCTGCTCCCCTCAGTACTGTATTTCAATACATCTGCCTGTTCTGCTCCCCATTCTGTCTTTGGTGAACCCTCTCACCCCCACACCTCTGGCCTGTACCCCAGTTCTTGTATGCATAAATAAATCTTTAAAAAAAAAAAAAATGAACAATGATGTAAAAAAAAAGACAAATAAAAAATGGAAACAAATAAAAAATATAATGATTTAATGCTTTTCCTCTTAACTTCACCATAAAGTGCACGAGAACAAAGACCATGTTTCTTTCAGCTACCAACCACACAACAGACTCAGATATACACACACCTAATATGATTATAACAAATCTTTTTCTACTGTATTTTTCTCTTCATTAGTCTTCATGAATATTAATCCACATCACTATTTAAAATGCAAAATTAAAAACAAATGAAAAAACTGAAATAGCTCATTTATAGTTTTACATTATTTTTAATTTTCAAATAGTAAGAACCCTCACACATTCATTAAGCTTTTTATAGTTTAAACTTTTACTTACCAGTAAGCAATTAAAATGAATATCTGAAATGATATCACAATAAAAACCCTTATCCAAAATGTCTAAATTTAGATTCTTAGTAACTAAATACGATTATTTGGGAAAAACAAAACAAAAAAACTGACAACTTCTAATATGCCCATCACTTTCCATGACCAGAGCTTCTTTCAATCTCTTAATATATTCAAAACATAAAAGGAAAGATGAAATTATAAAGTGCAATAAATACTAATAACTTAACAAGGATAATATGTACTGGCTGCACACTAAATGCCAGGCCTTGTGGTCAGTGCTGCATGTAAAAGCACTGTTAATTATTTTAACCTGAGTTGTATATTCTATTACTATTCCCATTAACAAGGAAATTATGGTACAAAAACAAAACAAACTTCCCAAGATCACACACTTTCAGCAGCTAGTTATGAGAGTCCAACAAAGGCAGTTTAACTTCAGGACAAACACTCACACTGCTTTGCAAATTACCTATTGCTTCAAATATACGTATATATTAATGTGCAAGGAAGCTATTAAGATAGACATTTTGCGGGCCTCCCCGGTGGCGCAGCGGTTGAGCGTTGGTTGCGAAGCTGCCCGCGGCCTCTGCGGCACCGGTTCGATCCCCGGCTGCTCCCCGGCCACTGGAGGAGGATCCCACATGGTGCGCAGACCTCTCCTGCCACCCGTTGCTCCCCTCAGCAGTGTACTTCAGTCCTTCTGCCTGCTCTGCTCCCCACTCTGGCTCTGGTGAATTCTCTCACCCTCCCGCGCTTCTGACTGTACCCAGTGCATGTATAAACAAACAAATTAAATTAATTAATTAATTAATTAATTAATTAAAAAAAACATGCCTCTATTAAAAAAAAAAAAAGATAGACATTTTGCATAGCTTTCAACAAACATTAAACTGAGTCAGAAAAATGTTCACTTTCACTATTAAAAAAGGTCACTTTCACTATTAAAGCAAACTAGCGCCAATGTTTTAAGTCCTTAGGTAAATGGGAACAACAAAAAAAATAAATCTAAGAACAGAAGTAAAAGATACAGTGACGATCCTAAATATCTTCTACTAAAGTATAGGAAATCAATGTAAGTATGTAAGTAACCTTTTCTCAGTATTTCTAAGATTAAAATTTAAAATTCTTAAAGTTAGAAGCAAGTTTAAACAGTGAAAGTAAAGGGTTAGTACCATAAAATTCATGTTTACTACTAAAAATTTTAAAAAAAGCACAAATTTATCATTAGTGCTAAAGCCTTTTTTAATCCATGCCCTCTTGATAAACATTTTATTTTCTCTCCCACATTCAAGAGCATGTTTTATGGATGCAACCCTGATACCACAGAATGGAGATTTCACTCCTAAGACTAGTGAGCTATTCAGACCATTTCCAAAATCCTCACATCCTCACTCCCACTTCCAATCCAATTGAAAATCACTGGAAAGGGCAACAACAATCTGTGATTAACGGTCCAAAAGTTAGTGATTAAAACCTCAATTAAACAAAGTTATCCTTTTTGTAAATACATTATCTGGAGTAGAAGTCAGCCAACATTTTCTGTAAGAGTCATGATAACTATATAAGACACTGAGGGGGTTACTGTCATCTGTTACATATGCAAATGTTTTTAACAATTCTTTTAAAATGCAGTAACTCTAGCTTGAGGGATCTTGCAAAAACAGGTCTCCTGCATGATTTACCAGCAGCAGTCATAATTTACCCTCCCCCTTCATCTTAGAAACAATCCTTGGCTCTAGCAAAGTTTCCAGCAGCAGGGGCAAAAGAATTCTGTGAAACAGAACAACTCTGTTCATGGTTTGTCCATCTTGAACCAAATCATAAATGTTTACCACTCTTTGATCAGGTTGTAGATATGTAATAATTCTATAGAATTATCAACTGCAACTTAAACACTAGGATCATCTTCTGAGAATGTGAACTGTAGTGAGAAAGGAACAAAGAAAGAAAACCGGTTAAATTCCTTCCTTCTTTGGCTAAACCAACCTGCTTCTGCTTAGTATGCTACTTCATATAAACAGCTGTCTTTCCCAGTCAAGAAAATGTTGACATTATCAGCAGATGGTATAGTTAAAAAGCGTTACCAGTGGGAAGAAAATATGAAGAATCTGGAAGCCACTACATCCCAGATACTTTCATTAAGAACCTGTCTACTTAATTTTTAAAGAAAAGGTAAGCAGCTTAGATTAAGAGATTTAAAGTCAAACAGCCTAAGTTTCAACTAACTGAGCTTGGGGAAAACATTTACTCTTGTCTGACTGTCCTCATCTATAAGACTGGTACTGCAATAGCCACCACCTTGGGAGGTAGTCAGAGTATCTGACACAGGGGTTGGTAATTATTTTAATTATACTCCACATTTCTTACTATTGATATATGTTTATCTTTCATGTTGGAAAAAGCTTCCCAGATTTACTCAATGGGGGTAAAAATTTTTTATCTTTTTCAAGGACCTCTTCAAAGTGAGGTAAGATCAATAGATTCACTCCCTTTACTTGACTTAACACTGAGGCCTACAAATGCCACTGCTTTCTCTAGCATGTAATTGAGAAGCCCCTAGAAAATAAGATCTACCAATATTTGGTACCACTATGATCTGATTAACTAAGCTCTTCACTGTATACCTGAGTCTTGAACAACTAGTTAATTCTAAAAAAAAAAAAAAAAAGTCAGTTTTTTGGATCTTCTCATATAAGACTGGCTACTTCTGTTCTCCACTATACTTTTCAGTTCTAAAGGAAAGTAGTCTTACTTTGATTTCTAGCATACAAATATCAATTTTAAAAAATCCTATTCACTACTTAATCACTCTATAAGGTCTACTATTGAAACTCTATCAAGAAAATTCTCAAAACTACCAAACTCATATATCTGCTACTATCATAACAACGTACAGTCATTGAAAGAAGCTTTTATTTTCTTGAGCATTTTTTCATCATAATAGCTTCTTCAGCTAGAAAAGATACAGAATAATACTTTGTGCCAAGTATTCTCAAAACTTATCTTCATAAGCAAGTAAGGTTAAGTATTCACAAGTAGGTTAAGTATTTTCCCATTTCATAGGCTAAAAAAAAAAAAACCTGAAGTCCAAAGTTATATTGTCTGGAGAAGTGGAGAAACAGTGATCAAATAAAAGTCTCCTGAATCCAAGTTTACTGTTATTTTTATTACACTAGTTTCACTTTCAAAATATTAATCCCCCTTCTCCCCCACTGTTTTTATGATTACAAACTTAATGGAATCCATATAACCATTTTCAAGTAAAATCCTCTAGGTTGGATAATATTCTCAGAAGGACTCATACAAATTTATATGTCTTTATAATTTAAAGTATAATAAAATGAATATGCTCTAAGTATCAAATTAATCTACGTGGTCCGCTTACTCTTAATTGTGAGTAAATATGCTTTAAAGACTTTTTTATATTCACAATTTTGTCAGCCTAAGAATTCATTCAGGTAACAATAATTCAGTTAGTATTTAATGCTGTCACTGATCCAACCTTGCAATTTAAGTAAATGAAACACTGCTCTTGCAAGTTTTATTCATCAGAATCTGACTATATACTGCTTCAAAAAACAAATCAGATTTTAATAAAGCACAAATTTGGATACTCTATAAGATTTGACTTAAGACACCACAAAATGACAAAATTTAACTTTTAAATTAGATCATATTTGCTGAGCAAATTTTGTGTAGTAAGAATTCCTTCTTGAAATGTTATGTAGTAAAGTACTTTAAAATTCAAATCTATGACTGATTAAAAAGTTATTGTTTATTAAGTTAAAAATGAAAAATTCTTAAAATACAAGTAAATAGTAAAAAAAAAAAAAAAGGACCAGTTTCATTTTTAACAATGTTTAACACTGTACTCAAAACAACACTGTTCTCAAAACAACATACATACAATGGTAGTGAAGTTGTTTCACAAAATGCGTATTTTTCCAAGTTGCCTAGAATTTACCATTTATACACACCAAACACTAAGCCAGAATCAAGTTACACAAAGCAAATATTCCTTGAATGTATGTTATAACCACTATGAAGACGGGATACATGCCTATTCTCTGTTATAAGAGACCAAATGGGTCATACCAGCATGACCACAGGCCATGTGGTGTCCAGAAACTAAAGATACTTTATGTGCTTCCTTTGCACCAAGCGGTTGTCATCCATGGGGCCATAAACTAATAAGTCTTACTCTACAAATCTCATTTCTCTTACAATTTAAATTAGGCTTAATTTAAGCAGAAGCTGTATCAGGCCATGTTGCTACCTGAATTTTCTCAACCAATAATCCTTTTTTCTTATCTGTGATCCCCCAGGCTCAAATGAGCACATGTAAGGCGGATAATATGAACCTGCCTCATACCTGATGACTGCTTTCTCTGTAGTGACAAAAGGCACCCCCACTCAACACTTACAAATTTTGCTTTTCAATGTCATAATTTTTAGTACCAATTCTCAAATTCCATAAAGAAAAATGTATTATCATTTGCCCCAATACATTATTAAATGCTCCTCATATCCATATACTAAATGATGCATTTATTAATTCCAAAGGAATTTTCACAAATTACGCATAATTTCACCAATAAGCCCCTCACAAAACAAACTAATAATCTTTACATCAATCTTTTATATTCCCCAAATTTGATTCCCTTTATCACTTTCAGATAATTACAAAAGTAATTTAAATACCCTAAAATAATTTGCCATTATTTTTTTCTAATACAATCATCCTAATGCTTGATTTTCATAAAGTTACATTTTCATAAAGTTATATCCTTTTTTTTCATAAAGGATATATGCTTGGTATGGTTAAGTAAAGGACACTTTGCTTATTTCTAAGAATCCTATGAAATCTACTATTACTACTTGTTCACATGTGCCTGCAGAATACAGTTTTATTTATCACACTTCTGTGGTGATGTGGTAGACAACTAAAAAATCTGGGAAAAGGAAGAATGGCTACTGTAGGTGAGTTTCCAGATAGAAGAACCAAAAACTGTGGTCAATCTTACAAATTAATTCTGAATGGATTAAGAAGTTGACATTCATAAGATTTATTTAAACTAACACTTAAGAATTAGTTTAAGAAAAACTTTATTAAGCTCTGCTTAAAGCATATGTATTTTTAAACCAATTTGACAAAACAAGATAAAAATCTCCTCTCAAAATTTTCTTTAACAAATTCTCTGATAATTTCCCAAAAAGAATACAAACTGTTGTGGTAGTTTTCAATCACAAAAGTCTCTGTATAGAAGAAGCCAGATGCATGCAACAGCTAAACTGTTACATAGTCCTAAACGCAATATGATCATAACAAAAGAAAGGTTTCACACAGCCACTTATCAATTCTGAGTAATACCCAAACATCTGATGTGAACTGTTGTGCTAAAAAGTGTTATAGTCTTTAGAACTACTATACAGACCAGTTAATTTTTCTCTAGAAGTCTACACACAACACTATAGAAATGACTTATCTTTGGTATTTACAGTACTTTTTCTTTATATCTTAGGCTTCATGATTTCATCCCAAATCTACTAATTATACTAACGGTACCTCCTGAAACTTTAACGTGACTTTTTATTGTGAGGCCGTTTAAGGTATGCATACATGCTTTTTTGTAATATTTTTTCCTGTAACTTTGTGAACCTTCCCTACCACTACTAACGTCCTCGTATTGGCAAACATAAACCCTTAGACTTGTGCCAGCCAGTTAGCACTCACATCTTACAAAATAGGAGTTATTTGGAAAACAGAATCCTGCTGTACTATTCTGCCTTATACCAAATCACATAGAACACCTCTACTGTAATTGGGGAGGTGATAATCCAACCACATCCTCTTTATATTCAAGACACTTTACAATTATTCAAGATTAAGAGTTTTACAGATAGTTCACTTTAAAATGTTTGTAAATCCCGCAAACTTTTAAAAATAATGGTTACTGAAAGTACCAACAAAATAATTGCAAGAAGGATGAAATTTTGCCCACTTCAGCCCATCAGCATAAAGTAGTCCTTTCACATCTAACACTTTTTTCTTTAGTATGATTATGAACAACTAAAGCCCTGTTTTACACTTTCAAGAAAAGCTTACTATCAATATTTCACTGATGCTCTCCTAAAGAAATTCTAACTCTACCACACGCTTTTACTTCATTATGTGCTACCACCCCACCAGAAATTACACAAAGTTTTGAAAGCACCATATTATCTTTCATATAGAATGGGAATATGAAAGCATTTAATATATTAAATGATTCAAAAGCATTTAATATATTTACCTATTTTTCCCTAAACTTGCTTAGCTCTCCCATAATACCTTAACTTTCCTATTAATCAGCATGCTCTAAATAAATGGTTATTTATATGATATATATTTGAGTAGATCCTATTTACGGTTCTTATTCATTTCTGAATTTAAGACCACCTCTAATTTGTAAAAACTAGGACTTAAACAATGGTGGAAATACATACTAATTAGCGTAAAGGGATAGTCTGATGTAGTTTCAAAATCTTCACCTTTGCAAAGAGATGATTCTATCAATATAACTTAAGAATAGCACTATTCCATTTTTAACCTGCATGATTTCTCTAGATGTACTACTTTTCTGTGTTTTGGATAACCTAACTCCAAAATTAAAGAGTTGACTTCTTGGAAACAATGTACTGATATTTCTGGTTCAAATTTAGATTTTCCGGATAGAAAACTTCATTTCGACTCATTTTACAGGAGAGATAACTAGGTCCAGAGAAACCCCAAGATGTGCACCCATGGTAACCTGCAGACTAACTGTTGGTGGGGTGAAGACCACAATCTATACCTTCTGTCGATCCTTCACTTGAATGAAAAGATTTCTAATAAAATGGAATCACTATAAGAAAAGCTACTATCACCACACAAAATTATTTTATTATTTTAACAGACTGGCAAAACATAAACCCACTTTTGGGGAAAAATGCCTTATAACCAAGAAATGTCAGTCCCAAATCTGAGAAAAATGCTTTAATACTCTCTCAGGATCTCATAAATATACAATCACCACTAATTAAGATAACTAAAAGGATAATTTACTAACCTAATTAACTTTACTATTCCAACTAAGAAACAAATAAATGACCAAGTTTTCTCTTTGTCCAAAATTAGTTGAATTTTCTTTGCTACAAAAAAGGTTGCCACCTAAGCCTGTTTGTTTTTAAAAATAAGAAATCTGAAAAAAGCTTTAAAAAGTGTCCTTTACAGTTTTGACACCAACTTCGTATTTAAAAATACATAAAATCTGATTAAACATTCACCATACAGCGGAAACAAAACCCCTTCAACTTCCTAGCGAATTCCATTCACTGTTAAAAATGCTTTATCTTTTTTTGTTAATGTTAAAAATGCTTTACATCTTATAGCAGAGGTTAATAATCACAATCACACTTTACAGTAACTTTATTAATCACACCCGAAGTTAGTGAATCAATTTTATTATTTTTTAAATCTGTAAACTTTAAAAACTGCTCTTCAAACTCCACTTTCCTCTTGGTCAAAACGCAATCACTGTGATTTGATTATCAGTAAGCTGGCTAAAGATACTGACCAATACCTATTTTTAAGCTCACAGATATAAATATTATGCCCCATCCTAAATATCTGCAATTTGAGGTTGCGTGGAAATTTCAAATATATATGAACTTTTATTGTTAAAATATTACTCAATTTTATAAGCTAACATCGCAATAAATTTCCAGGTAGGAGAACTTACTGAAACCACCAATAGTAGTTATTATTTTGGTTTTACGCACCAAAATAATCTTCAGGCCAATGTTAAATTAGCTCAACTGATAGGCAACAAAACATTTTTTTCCAAGTCATAAGAATACATTAAAATAATAATGTACAAGACTTTACTTATGTTAACCTAGACATAGGTTAACATAATTTCAAGGTCCTCCAGCACGAAAAACAAAAATGCTAGATACCTAGTGTTCCAAAATGTTTTTAGATCTAACTAAATTAAATTTCAATTTAAAAGTCAAGTAAAGTTAAACCAAATATCCATACATGGTGATGATATAGTGAAGAATATGCTGAATGAATTAAAAAAAGAAAATGAGCCAGAACTCTGAATTGTCCTAAGAACTCCTGTCTTATGAGCACACCAACAAGACTGTTAGGGTAAAAATGTGAAGACACTGTAAGCAAGAAAACCACTTCCATTTAAAGTAGATGGATTTTGTTAAAATAATGCACTAATGAAGACACTGCTTATTGTAGCCTGTATCTGACAAGTTAGAAATATAATCCATTTTATTAATATTTGAGCAATGAGAATCCTCTCTCACAAAATCAAAGTCAACACTGTTACCAGTTTTTACTGGGGAAAACAAAATTATATTAGGATTAGACTTTCATTTATTTAGCCAGACACCATTAGCTGCTTCACTTTAAAAATATAACATTACCAATCAATAGTCTCCAAGTTAAGAAAACATAGCAATCTTCAGCAACTTGGGCTTTTATTTTCCTTCAAGAAGTTCTGTTAAATCTAATTCTTAAAAAATGGAGTATTATCATCTTTTTAGGTTTTTCAAATAACAGTGAAGTCTACTTATGATTTTATCAAATATTTACAAACCTAACAATTTAAAAACTGCAGTTACTGACTGTGGACGTTGTTTTAGACTTACTTCATTTTAGCAAAATATTGAATTAAACTGTTCTACAGTCACTCTTTGAAAAGTAAAGTGTGTAAATGAACAGTTAAGTATCCATTAAATAGACTAAACCTAAGGACCAGTGCTTGTTTCAACAGCTGTGAGCCCTTATCAACAACCTGTATTAGACAAGAGATTTTGTTTGATGTTTTTAAGTTCTATGTCCTATATGCAAATGAAACAAAAGCCATCAAAATAAGGTCTTGCCTTCACTTCGCAAAGGACATTCAGAAACTCTAAGACGGTAACACTAAACAATCTCAAAACATCAAATGCAAATATCTCAGAAAATCAACGTACTGCATAGATTTCAAAGGCTTGGTTTGCCCACGTGTGCTTCCTTTAAGCGCCCTACACACACATTCATTACCAACCAAAATCAGTGCCGGGAGTCTATGGAAAGCCCAGCTCCCAAATACAACCACTACCTTCCTTTTCCACACGCCAGTGATCAACCCCACTTTGAGAAGTCCATTTCCAGAAATTATTAAAATACTCTGAAAAAGCCCACAAGGTTAAGAATTTTGTAAGTCATTCACAAACCATCCCCCGCCGTAAACTTTTACTTGCCAAGTTCCATCCCGCAGTAAACAGAAGAGTAAAAAACCCGAACTCTTCAGTGGCCTCCAATGGTCGTTTTTAATTGAACAAGGGGCATCATCCCACGAAAATGAGCCAAGCCCGGAGAAAGCTCGGCGAACTCTTGATGGGGGGGGGGGTAATAGGGGGGGATGTCACAGATTTGCACCTCGGCGAGGTGGTTTTGCAAAGGCAAGACGCGCCGCCGGCCAGCTACACCATCGCACCTCTGCACCCACCACCACCACCACCACAAAAAACACCAGCTCTGAATTTAAGGACAGCAGAAGCAACGGCCAAGGAATAAAAAAACGTCTCGCCACGGCTCCGCGGCGGCTGCACAGCCTGCTGGTGAAATGCTAATGCCACTTGGAAGCAGTTAGTCACCAGCCATTGTGTGGGGCCGGAGAAAGCCGAGCCGACCGCGCGTGCAGGGAGCGAGCGAGCGAGCGAGCGAGCGGGTGAGCAGCGAGCGAGCGCGCCCTCCTCCTTCGCGCCGCTCCCGCGCGCGCCCGCGCCCGCCGCCGCCGCCGCCGCCTCGCGCGCGCGCCCGCGCCCGCACGGACGCGCGCGCCGGCCCCTCCTCCTCCGGCCTTGCACTGCACAACACTCATGACGTATCTTTATTTCTAGCACATTAACAAAATATCACAAATAAATTGCCGGCCGCCCCTGCGGCCCCGGGTGCGGGTCTCCCCGGCCACTGCCCCCCGCGGCCCCCGCGCCCCCCTCCCACCCCTCCCCGTGGCCTTGGGAGCTTTCACGTTCTGGGGCCAAGTTTTTGTCTCTCTAAAAAATTGCGGGAAATTCAATTTTTATTCGACTCGGGGAAAAGTTTCTTTGCTCCGCGACGTGAATGTCTCACCAGATTCTGGTAGGTCCTGGGATGCTCCTTCCGGTCCAGTCGGTGCGCCGGGGCAGCAGCTGCGGGGAGAGGGCACCCCGTGAGCCGCGGCCCCCGGCCCCGGCCCGCCCGCGCCCCTCCCCCGCCCGCCCCGCGCCCCGCCGGGCGCCCCGAGCCCCGCGCCCCGCGCCCCGGCGGCGGCGGCGGCGCAGCGGCAGCGGCCCAGGGGCGGCCGCGGGACGGCGGGACGCGCCGGGCCGCCGCCGCCCTTTACCTCTTTCTCGGCCACCTCGCGGATCAGCACCTGCAACAACAAAGCGGGGAGAGTGAGCCCCGCGCCCCGGGCCGCGGCCCCGCCGCCGCCGCCCTCCCCCACGCCCGCGAGCGCCGAGCGCCGGCCCGGCCCGCGCCGCGCGCCGCCGTACCTGAGCCGCCTGCTGACAGGGTCCATCTTCCAGGAACCGGGCGATGAGGAAGTAGAGCTCTGGCGGGAGAGAGGGGCGCGAGACACACGCTGAGCGGCCGGGCGGCGGGGGGCGGGGGACCGCGGGCGGCATCGCCCGGCGCCCGCGGCCCCGCAGCCCCCCGACTTACCCGATCGCAGCTCCGAGAGGCCTTTCCTCTCACAAGACATGTTTATGGGTCACTTCGGGGCCGCCGGCGGGACACCCCGCCGCCGAGGGGAAGCGGGGATGGTGCCGCCGCCTGCCCTATAGCTGTCAGTGTGTGTTCACGAGCCGAGCCTCGGCTCCACCATTCAAGCAACGGCGGCGGAGGCGGAGGAGGAGGAGGAGGAAACAACAACTCTCAGGCAGCGGCTACGGCCGCCGCCGCCTCCTCCGCCGCGGATCCCTCCGCCGCAGAAAGAAGTCCGCCGCCTTCGCGGCCCCGGGCTCGGCCGCGGCCGAGGCCCGAGGCCCTGGCCGAGGCCCGCGCCCGCGCCCCCGCCCCTCGGCGCAAAAAAAAAAAAGGGGGGAAAAAAAAAAAAAAAAAAGAGTGCCTCCGCCCCGCGTCCCCAGCACCCGGCGCGGCGAGACTCCCGCCCCCACCTCCCAGGCCGAAGGTGCGATTTATTTATTTATTTCCAGTCGGAGAAGATGTCGGAAGCGAAGCCGCCGGTTGGCTGGAAGGCGCTTTCTCTGTGGAGGCCGATCGCGGGAGGGAGGGGGCCGGGGACGACTCCGCGGAGGGATCTGACGCACACGGAGCCGCAGCACAGGCTCTATTCAGCGGCGCTGGCTGGGGCTGAGATGGAAGTTAGTTTCTATGTAGCAGAAATAGGAAACAAATGAAGCAAAACTGCCCAGAGAGGGGAAATGCCCGGAGGACGGGTCTCGCTCTCACGCGCGCACACAGGCATACACGCTGAGCTCTCGCTTACGCTGGGCAAACTCGGGATGGCGCGGCCGGCCCCGAGTTGAATGATAGTGTTTGGTTTCTGGCTCTTGCCATGTGCATGTGTATAAATGCTGCGGAGGGGCATCTGTGTAAGTCTTGTCCTGCGTGATTTCTGCAGCCTGTGCAAAGTGTTGTGTAATTTATTGGAGTGCCGTCTATTGCCAGGGAGAGGTTGGGGCGCTTTTTGTTAAGCACTTGCATGTGCAAGCCCGTTATTTGCCAGAGCCACCTCTGCATCTATCTTTTATTCCTGCCACCGCCGTAAGCTTACCTTTAAAAAATGTTTTTTATTGTTATATGGGCACAGCGAACTCCTGATCTGTACTTGAGAGACTCTTTCGTGATTACAAAAAGGCTAATGATGGCTCATTAGGGCTGTGGGATTAAAGAACCTTAGAGCTTTTTAAAGTGTTTACAAGAAGGAAGAATGTGAACCTGGAAGAAAAAGAAAGAACGCTAATATTTGTCTCTCTCTCTAACTGATCTAGAGGTAATTTACTGGCCGATCAATAACCTACCGAAGGGTATTGAAAGAGTATACTACAGTTTCGTCAAGGTGATTAGTGATTAAATAATTTTAAATTATCTGTGTATCTTGCAGTTGACTTCGTCATCCTAATTAATGGCTTCTAATTTGAGGTGTAAACCAGTCCTGTTTACAGTTAATCACGGAAAAGACTTCTTGAAAACTGACGAAAAGAGAAAAAAATTAATCTTTGGTAAATTAGTATGTAATTACCGGGTTTATATGCTAAATCATACATCTGTGTTTTGCTGATGAGGAGAAGGGCCTTGTTTTTTTTTTAAAAAAAAAAAACGAATATGGGTGAAATTAATGGAAACAATGGAAAAAGCCATTTGTTAGAAAACAAGGACATCAAGTGATATTATCTCCATTTTTAGGCACTTTGCAAAAAGACTTGAGAGTTAAATATTTTTAAGGATTGCATTTTAAAGGAAATTAGAATAGTGGTTCTTTTGTTAGCTTTTAACAAAAGATTCTCCTCTAAATTTTTACATGATAAACTGTTTTTTATGCATCTGGTCTAAAAAGGTTATTTGCAGGAAAAGAACCAACAAGCTATATTGTGGTTTTCTAGATTGTTTCCTCAAGCATTGTACCCTCCTAGCTCCTTACATTCCTTGTGGGAAATACTTGCTGCAACTGCCTTGGGCTGCACTGCAAGACTGCACTGGTGTGATATCCTATCCTAAAACCTCCAGAAATCATGGTATTTGTGAGGAAGAAAAATGCCCAACCTCTTTGGAATAATACGATGTAAAAAATGTCTTTTATAACGCCATCAAATAAAAATGAGAAGTTACCATGACTTGTTCTATTGCAGCCCACTTATCAGAGTAACTGTTATTTATTGAAATGGCTAACCTTCACATACTGAAAATATTTGAGTTTTTTTTTTTTTCAAGACATTAATTCCATACTAACTTGTAGGTTAAGTGGGGTGCTTTTATATCGGTAGATTTGAAAAGAGGCATTTTGTATGTCTTTTTGCAATTGTTTTTAAGACTTTGCTTTCTATTTTTTCTTAAAAATGTATTCTTCAAATAATTGTACTGTTTTACATTCTCAGGATATTATTCAAATGTACAGATTTTAGGAACTAAAAATTATAATTGGAATCTTACGGTTTTGAAATGTTTGTATTAATACGATTCCTGCTAATAGATGTCTTATCCTTGTGAAGGAAAATAAGCCAAGGAATGACATGGGATATAAAATTACTCTCGGTAAAGTTTTTCCATATAGATCTTGTGAGTGTTATGTAAACATGGAGAACTAGTATATGATCTCATGCATGCTTTTCATTTAGAAGCCACAAAAGCTTTTCCCTAAGTATGCTGCTAATACTTAATTCCTCCAAAAATTTGAAGGAAAATTTCCCTTCTAAGTTTTCTGAATATGATGTGCCTGTCATTTTGACTAAAATGTTTGACTTAGAAAATGTTTATGAGATCTTTTAAGAATAGTAGTAACTTAGTCTTTGGACTAAATGGATAACTTTGCCAATAAGTTGCAAGAAAATAATAGATTATCTGCTAAATGGTCTATATTTCAGCAGA
>NW_023604922.1:0-30671 GCF_014898055.3 Talpa occidentalis
ATAATCTAAGCAGCCAAATTCCAGAGTCTAAATTCTTTAAGAAATTTAGGAGAAATTCTAATAGAATCCATGGGTATTAAAATTAATCTGACAAAAAATAACTTTTTGTCACTTCCACAGTTCCTTTCAGAAGTAGTCTTTCCTGAACATTTTAACACAAAGTTGACAAAACGTATTAGTTTACAATAGCTCTTACATCGCCTGGCAACCTCATTAATATCTAGAAAGATTAAATGCAAAGTAGGATTCATTTGTCCATTACATATACTATTTGCACAATAAAGTAAAATGAAATGCATAGAACATATGAGATAAGATGATGGGTAACATAACCTAGGTATAAAAATTCATGCGTAAGGCAACAGTAATAACATAAAAATTATATCTCTAAATATGACCAGTCTAGAAGGTAAAACTCCTTCCCTAGGGCCTGTGTTCCATCTCTTCTAACCCACTAAAATATGCATTTAGAAAGTCTAATCAGTCCATATTGAAAGGACATTTCTTTTCTATAAGATTATTATTGCTGTTAATTGCCATTTATAAAACGGCTTTTACAATGTATACAACTTCTTCCTTTATATAGAGAGGTTTACAATGGCTTTTCATAACATGTATATAGGCCAGTAAATCACCCTGAAAGTGGTGGGCACTTGGCTTAGACCAAATGCAGAATATTTTTCTTACCCTTTCTCCCTCTCAATTTTGAGGTCCAGTGGAACCAAGAACATTAGCCAATGCCCTCTTCTCCATCGGGGCTTCTGAGCTCCATTCACCCTCAGGTCTCATGAGGTCTTTTGTCTGGCACTGTCAGGATGAGATGATACCTTGTCCAGTTGGAGTATAGTCATTCCCCACACCCCCATTAGTTATCCTGCTGACAAATAATTTGAGCCAAACAAAAGGAAGTGAGCTTATTAAAGAATCAAGACTGAGGACTTAAGCCCATGAACAGCCTCTGGATTGCTCTGTGAAAAGCTGCTTGATCTCTGAACATCAGGATGATAATTTTACATAGCCTTCAAGGAAAACAATTTACATTTTCAAGGACTTTTTACAGAGAATCTGGAAAGGTGTTCAGTTAACCTATTTAATGTTGTCTATGCACTGAGAAAAACAGGAGATTTGTTAAAATTTACTCTTGATCACAGCCTTATCTTCTGGGTTCTGGAAGTTTTAGCAATGTCATAAACCTTGACATCTGTCTTTTCTTTGAAGATACTAATTTGCCCAGAGAAAACTTTTTTGTTGTTGTTGATATAGCTTCTTCAAAAGGCAAATTTGGCTATGCCTTGGCTCTTTCTCTCATATCCCATAGTTGAGATCAGACAGGATACCTTTTATCTGGTGGTTTTAGTTTATAAGTCCTATGCCTAAAAGTGAGGGGTCTGAGCTTGGGTCCTGGAGGTTCCTCAAGGCTTTCCAAGGCTTCTGGGAGGCTGTAATTCTCGCCCTGCTACTACTCAGCTTGGGAGAACATCACATCCTGACAGCCCGAGGGGTGTCTGGTCTGGTAGGAGACAGGAAGACACCGTGTCCAGAATCCAGGAGACTGCATCACCTCATCACGTCACCAGGAAGACTGCTGCCGTCTTGCTGTCTGCCAAGGTGGCTATGTGGTGAGCTCCACATCTCCTGACTTAAAGAATAGCCTCACTTAAGACAGGGAGCCTGGGATCCAGAGTCCAGCTCTGCTATTCACTGCACAGAGACCACCCCCTCTGCTGAAACTTGGTCTAGTTTTGTTCAACCACTTCATGTACTTTAGATGTGATAGGTCCACCTATGGAGCTGTACTTAAAACACTGGTGCTGCTCCTTTATATAAACTTGGGTATCAGGAAAAAGGACTTACATTCAACTGATCTAAACAGAAGAGAAATTAGAGATTCAGTTGCTTCAATTTTTTTAAATAATTTTTTAATATCAGTTGTAGTTATTTTCTTTTTTTTTTTTAGACTTTTATTTATTTATACAAGAACTGGGGTATAGGTGTAGGAGGGTGAGAGGATTCACCAGAGACAGAGCAGGGAGCAGAACAGACAGACAGACTGAAGACACTGCTGAGGGGAGCAGCAGGCAAGACAGAAAAGGTCTGCTGCACCATGTGGGTCTGTCCCTCGCCAGCCAGGATCGAACCTGCACTGCAAGAAGCTGCGGACAGCTTCACAGCACAGCGCTCAACCCACTGCACCACCGGGGAGGCCCAAAAGTTGCCTCAATTAACTGATAAATTAACATGGCTGATTTCAAGTTGACTTAAGTTTGATTTCCTATATCCCATATCTCTTGGTATGTGAATGGGAAAGTTGCTTTCTGGCCTTGAGTTTCTTACATCAAGTGATTTAGTAAGAAATAACAAAACAATAAATATAAAACTAACTAGCACACTACTTGATCCAGGGTAAATTCAAAAATCATAATTATTATTCACTCTCTTTTAATAAATTGGAATGGCAGGGAGGAAGAGAAAAAAGCAAGGACGCTAAGAGAATTGAAGTCAAGAATGTTGCTGTTCTTATCATCAAATCCATTATAATTCAAATTCATGATGTGGAAACACAAATACCCCATCTTCGACCTATAAGCAGAAACCATTTGTGTACTAGAGCATGGCGGTCCAAGAAACTAAACTTTCATATGAATATAACCCCTTACTTTAAAATATTCCATCTCCAGAAAAGATAAAATTCACTAAAACCAGCAGAATTTCTAGGACTTTCCATTGCCCAAAGAATTTTTTCTGTGTCCAAATTGTTAAACTCATTATGAAAGCCTTGATCCCCTTGTAATACTATTAGTGAAGTACAAATTTCTATCCCGCAGACAAGTTCTTGCTGAGAGGGTGAAGTTGATTGAAGTCAATGGGAGTTGAGTATGAGTAAACGGTGGCAGCTTTTGTGCTCAGATAAAGTAACTTCTATTTTTTCTCCACCTGAGGAGTTTCTTCTACTCTTTCATCTTAAGACAGAAGTGCTGAATACTGATGAGGCATGTCTTCATCGAACCTCTGTGATGAATTTTCAGAAAACTCATTTGGATTTCAAATACACAGTCTGCATTTTCTGCAGGGTTAGGTAATCTGCCAGAAATAATAATAGTTTCACTTCCACAGAAAGAATGAGTCGATGAATTACTCCGTATCTTCACCATTTGCTTTACTGTGATGTAACTTGTCTCTTTTTGCTACTCTAACTTCAATTTCATGAAGTCTGCTTTATAAAGTTTTTATGAAACAGTGAAAGATTCAAATCAACTACCACTGAAGAAGCAGGTAACAACAAAAATGGAGCAATTACCAATTCCCGATTTATAAGTTCAGGTTTAGAGGTTTGTCTTACAACTTACTCATCTTTCACGATATCAAGAAAGACATATATATTCACCCTTTCCAAGATTATGCCAAGTACCAATTGCATCAGTGTTTTTTTTTTTCTCTCATTTGAATGGAAAATTTCAGAAATACTCTATATTGCTGAAGAACAAACACAATTGAGCAAACTGAACAAAAATAGCCACAATATAAAAAATAATAAATTATAAATAGATGAATCTTTACTTGGTTCCCCATAGGTAAAGAGAGTACTTGCTTGTGAAAGGGTGAAAGAACAAAAAAAGGGCAAATGCAAATAACTATCTGTATTTGTCAGATTTACAGACATTTGCAAATACTCAAAGTGTGATTAAAGTACAAAATGCATAGTTTGAAAAAAGAGTAGATTCTGTGAATATTTTCTTTAACAATAGCTGATCTATTCTATTTTATTTAAAGGAAGTAGGATTAAGATGCTCTTCACAAACAGAAGCAGCTCTGGCTTCTATTATCCCTTAACACCCCAATCACAGAACACACATCTTATTTGATGTGAATAATAATATACTGCTCTATTAAAGAAAACACATGTATACTGAAATTGGATAATGACTTACACTGTCATATCTATATTGAGAGTCTTGGTGCAGTGGTAATTTTGAGTGATAACACCTTATAATTAAAACGTTCATTTAGTTTAAGAAAAAAAATCATTAATTCTGTTCCATCTGTTTTATGCTTCTTCCAAAGTTCGGCTTAAATTTTATATCCTCCATGCAGCATTCTGTGATTGTCCAAATTCTGAATGTGAATTTTTCATCGTGTAAAGGCCACACTACATAAATGGTTTATCCATTCATCAGTGAATGCATAGTCTGGTTGTATCCAATCTTTGGCTATTTTGAATAATGCTACTATGAACAACTGTGTATGAGTTTTACTGGATATATGTTTTCAGTTCTCTCACATATACACCTAGGATTGGAATTACAACTGTAGTAGACATAATATAAAGGTCCACCAAATATGTCCATGTCCTAATCCCTAGAAACTATGACTATGTTATGGTAAATGGAAAAGGAGAATTAAGGTTACAGATAAAATTATGGTTGATAATAATTTGACCTGAAAATCAGGAGATTACCCTAGATTAGTCAAATGGTCCAATATAATAAGAGTGCTTAAAAGTGAAAAAAAGTGGCAGATGAGATTAAAATGATTCAGTGTGAGAAGGATTCAATCCAATATTACTTGCTTTGAAGATGGGAGCCTGAGAGCCTGGGCATAAGCCAAAGAATGTGGACACCTTCTAGAAGTTGGAAAAGCCAAGAAAACGCACTCTCCTCTAGAGCTTCTATAAGAAATAGAGACTTGCCAACACCTAGATTTTAGTTTGGTGAGAACAATGTGAGACTTCTGACCTACAGAAAATTAAGATAATAAATTTGTTTTCATAAAGTAAGTAAGTCTGTATAATTTCTGCAGCAGCCATAGGAGACTGAAACATTGGGTCACATGATAACTATATTTAACTTTTTTTAAAGATTTATTTATTTATGCATACAAGAACTGGGTACAGGCCAGAGGTGCGGGGGATGAGAGGATTCACCAGAAACAGAGTGGGGAACAGAACAGGCAGACTGACTGAAATACACTGCTGAGGGGACTGGAGCTGGGGGGATTGGAGGGGGTGGTAAGGGAGGGGAAGATGAGACAGGAGAGGTCTGCTGTGCTGCTGTGCCATATGGGTTGCTCCCTGGACCGGGTGGGGATCAAACTCTGCTGCAGTGGTTGTGGACAGCCTCACAGTTCTGTGCTTAACCCCTTGCATCACCAGGGAAGCCCTCTATATTTAACTTTCAAGGGATTTCTAGACTGGTTTTTCAAACCAGTGTTTAATATTCCCACCAACAATATGTTAGTTAGATTTCTCCACATTCTCACCAACACGTATATCATTGTTGGCATTTGTTATTATAGTCATCAGTATTAAGTGGTATCTCATTGTCATTTTTTTAACAGTTGTTTTTGTTTTGTTTTGTTTTTTAAAGATTTATTCATTTATCCATACAAGCACTGGGTACAGTCAGAAGCGGGGAAGGGTGAGAGAATTCACCAGAGTCAGAGCAGAGAGCAGAGCAGGCAAACTGACAAAGTACACTGCTGAGGGGAGCAGCGGAGGCAGGAGAGGTCTGCATGCCATGTGGGACCCTCACTGGTGGCTGGGGATCAAACAGGCACTGCAGAGGCTGTGGTCAGCCTCCCAACCCAGAGCTCAACCGCTGCGCCACCTGGGAGGCCCTCATTGTCATTTTGATTTGCATTTCCCTGGCCAGGGACAGTCTGGGGAGAAGTATGTATTTTTTTCCTCTTATATATCAGTGCCATGCACTTTTAATGAAAAAAAAGTATGTGATGATCAAGATAAATACCAATTAAAAGAGTAATACAAGTAAATTTTCATAGATATATGAAAAAAATTGCCAAATTTGTCATCAACAGTAGATTTTACTGAAAATCCATGTTCTGCAGGAATGGTAATGATTTCTTGAGTACTTTCTTTATGGTAGACTGATTACATTAATGACTCCTTTTCTTTCTATCTCTGAGTATGCCTACCCTTCTATATGACTTGTTAGTTTCTATTATTAAGGAGGTGGTGCCTAGTTTCCCAATCTATCAATATGTATCTTAGTTCCCACGGAGCCTGCAAAGCAACGCGGATGGAGCTAGAATTATGCTCAGTGAAATAAGTGAGAAGGAAAAAGAAAAATATCAGATGGTTTCACTTATAAGAGGAATATAGGGGAACCAAATAACACACCAGTGTAAAAAAAAAACAGTAACAGTACAAAACACAAAAAAACAAAAAACAGACAATTATAAATCAGAGACATCCTGCAGGGGAGGAGGTGGGAGAGGAATCAGAGGGAGGGGGGGAGGAGCACTGGGGACTGGGGTTACAGTGCAGGGTGCCCCAGCCACCAGTGAGGGTCCCACATGGCATGCAGACCTCTCCTGCCTCCGCTGCTCCCCTCAGCAGTGTACTTTGTCAGTTTGCCTGCTCTGCTCTCCGCTCTGACTCTGGTGAATTCTCTCACCCTTCCCCGCTTCTGACTGTACCCAGTGCTTGTATGGATAAATGAATAAATCTTTAAATGCCATTTTCTGCTATATTTAAATGCCATTTTCAAGTCTAAGATTTGAGAGACTTTGTATATTATTGCCTCCCTTCTTGCACTGTTGCCATTGCCATGAGAACAAATCTTCTGAAAGAAGAAAAACATGTGGAGCATAACCAAGTGTCCACACTCATGTCACTCAAGGCTGTCCAAGAAGACCTGACCTCCCTCAAAGAGTACAAAATCTTTGAGTCCAGCTGAGATCACCTGACCCTTTGCCATGCAATTCATGGTAATTAATGACTGCTGTTTGTAGCCACTGGGTTTTTCATTTGTTCTGGAGCAATAATAACTATCTGATACAATCCTAGTCACTATGTTAAGAATTTTATACATAGTATATGCACAAATACACACAGTAGTCATAAGATGCACTATTCTTTCCTACTCTGTGATTGAGGTAACTGAGACTTAGTGATAAGTAACTTTACAAAATATATGTCAAGTTCAAATATTGAAATTGAATCTTGAATGGCTTATTGTAATAACCACTTCCCATACCAATGTAACAACGTATTGTTCTAAGATCGAATTGCACTCCTGCTAATTCTGCTATAGTTCTTGTACTCACATTTTCACTGTTTATAACTGAAGCACCTTGTTCACATTCATCACCCATTCTACTCAAGAAGAAATGTATCATTTTCTGATGAACCAAAGATAGGTACTGTCTTCAAAGTCTATTTCTTCAATCACTTCACAAAAGTATATTTATGTATGGAGTCAAGAGAACCTATTGAAATATTAATTGGAGTTCAGGTGCTCAACACCGAACACTTTTCATTTGGGGAGCTTTGGTTAAAGAAGATTTTGCTCTAGAGTGATATGCCCACACCATGATTACAACAGTTACATTCATTTCTAAATATTTCCCACACTGTAGGAATTTAAAAGAAGTAAATGCAAAAGTGTTCTACTTGTTCTCCCTGCATGTTTCCCTTTCTTTCCTAATTTCTGTCTGTTCCTCTGAATCCTGTAGGTGTTCAAATATTTTATTTACTCCATTTACACTTTGATAGTAATTTAAATTCCCAAGTAAGTGTTGTTTCTATGATTGGAATTTGTGTAGCTTACTTTAGTGTGTATTTTTAGAATTAAAGCTTCAGTCTGTTAATATGAATATTTGAACAGGAAATGACCAGTAGCCAGGCTCTTAAAGTTTTCAGAAAAATCAAGTTGCCTTATTTTTATGAGCATCTGACTGAAGGACACAACTTCTCACACAAAGTAAGGACTTTAATAAATCACTGCCCATGGCCCCTGCCATGGCCTCTCTTTCCAAGATGGTCATAATTCACTATAAATATTCTCTTGAGATTTTCAAAGTTGGTTGTTTGAAGTATAGCATTCATTATCTCTGATTTATTAGGGGCTTATACATATTTAATGATGCCATTCTGAAGGTTTTCTTTTTAATTTTTACAAATTGTTAATTGATATGTACTTTTCACAGCACTACTCGGGGAGTCACATAGTATATTAACTCATTACATTAGTTAATATACCCATTAATGACTTCTATATATAATAAGATAATTTGGATAGTGAGTTATTGTACATACTTCAGTCATACTTTATCTCCATTTTGACCTTAAAATTCCCAAATGCCACATATATTGTATATAATTTCATCACAATTTTCTGATAGTTAATTACTCATTCCATAAATACTTATTATCAAATACATGCTTAGCACTGTGGCAAGAAATGAGCAGAAGTAAGAGATGGGAAAGAAGAGCTCTAGAAATACTACATTGTTCCAATAGATTTTGTTGTGATATACTGAGAACTACTGCCAGAGACAGCACTTTGTCCATTATAACTGAGAACAATGATTACACAAAAACTAAGTAAAGTGCTATTTTATTCATTTTAGAGTTGGTGGAAACTGAGCTTAAAAATGCTAAGTCTTTTGCCCAAACACACAAATCAGATTTCTTTAACGATACTGACTCATTTACCTAGCTATTCATATAAAATTTGTTAACTGTACTTAGTTAGCTAAGTGTGTATGTGTGAGTATATAAAAATGAATGTACACACTTAAAATGTTTTTCACTCTATTAACTTTTATGATTTGCATAAAATAAATCCAAAAACATCCTAAGAGTATAATTTGAAGAGTTTTGACAAATGCACACATATATATTGCATACATATTTTAAATTTAAAAAGTCACTGATATGATCAAAATATATGACACATTGTAAGTGAATATAATATAAAGATGTTTTCATAAATTTATTCATAATAAATGAACTCTTGCAATTGACTTTTTTGTTCAACATAATATTTTGAGGTTTACTCATATTCTTATTTATGCCAATAGAATTCATATTCACAGCTGAATAGTACTCTATTATATAAATGCATCACAGTTTGCTTATTCATTCTCCTACTGCTGAAAATTTTATGGTATATGCAGTTTGTACCATTATAAATAAGTCACTATGAACCACACACATGGTCGGTTTTTTTTTTAATGATGTATGTACTCATTTTCCTTGAATAAAAATTTGGGAATAGATGGGTAGGTAAGTATATTTTTTACATTATAAGAAAATGTCAAAAGAATTCTCCAAAGCTTTTTTTTTCAGTCTCCCTTTCTAATAGCAATGAAGGCAAACTTCAATTATTCCTCATCCTTACCGAATTTTGTTATTTTCACTCCTTTTCATTTCATTGGTCATTCTGAGTACTAAATGGCATTTAGTTATAATTCTAATTTGCAATATTTTAGACCCAAATCACTAAATTTTATATGGTAAAGAGTGTATAAAGTATTCTGTTTCCAGAAGTATTGAAAATGAAATAACTTCACAATTTCCAATGTCTATTCAGGACTACAACATAAAAGATAATATTTATTATGACTAGTTATCCTCAGAATTTTGCACTATTGATAAACTTTAAAAACAAAACAAAATACAACAAAGCAAAAACAGATAACTATAAATCAGAGACATACTGCAAGGGAGGAGGAGGGAGAGGGATCAGAGGGAAGGGACGGTGGTGAAGGTACGAGGGTGCCTATGGGGACTCAATCTGAGGGGGTAGGAGAAGGCAAATATTGTTTAAAAAAATATAAATAAATAAATAATAATAAATAAATAAAGAGAAAAAAAAGAAAAAAAGAATAAAGTGAAACTAACCCATAATACTACTTTTTAAAATCATTTTCATCTTTTTTCTATTAGTAAAATTATATTATCCCACACATATTCTTTTGATATATACCTTTTAAATTTTTTCACTTATATTTGAAAGCATTTTTCAAGCTAATAAATTTAGATTTAAATCATTACATTGAAACACTACTGGTGTTCCATTATATAAATGTTATGAACTTATTTAATCTGTATCTTGTAAGTAAACATTTAGGTTATCTCTGCAGCCATTCTTGTACATAAGTCTTTGTGAGCTTATTTAATTATTTCCTTTTGATAAATTCCTGGAAGAGTAATCATAGATTCAGGGAGTTTAAACTTGTTAAGCTTTTTACTTGTAGCAAATTGCCTTGCAGGGTGTCAGCCTTTGAAGTTTCAATATTTTTTAATTGACCAAAAATAATGTTGGCAAACTTTTATTTCTTAATTGATACTTGTATTTCTTTTGTATCCATGAACAACTTTTTAAAGCATTCTTTTATAGATTCTTTTGCAAGGCCTTTATATGTTCAGAAACTAATACATTATAATATAAAATAGTCTGTCACATGATGCCAGAAATATATTTTTAAAAATTTTATTTAGTAGACAAATAAATGAAATAGAAAAGCAAAAAAAAAATTCTATTTCTATTACTCTTATGAATATATTAGCCCTTTAAAAGGAATCATTTATCAAAAGAAGCTTATAATAAAAAATTCAAACAAAAGTATAAAACATTGAAATTTATGTGAAAAGATATTATTTCCAAGTATGAACTGGTATGTGAATATAAATGCCTGTTTACACACAAAGCCCTTCCTAGTTTTAAGAAGCAAAATCCTCCACCCTCACAGTACCCTCAGGAAAATATCTTTACTACAAAAATACACAGTAATACATGAGTCACTGCTCGACACTCAGTTTTAAGAGAGAATTCTGATACCCATGATAGCGTATTTCAAAACGAAAGGATTTTTGAGTCACAAATGTTTCGTTTCGTAGATCCAAGTCCCTGGTCTAATAATAGTATTACAGAATGCCTGCTGTTCTCTATACCCTCCTCCCTTTCTCAGATTGAACAGAGATCCTTCTAAGAGAAGAAAAAGGAGATAGAGCAAGGGAGCAAGAAAATCAGGCTGTGACAGAGTAGCTGAACAGAGCTGCTGCCTGCCTAGCCCTCTAGCTCTGCTCTAGTCAGGGGTAAAATATCCCCCAAGAAGCCTGAGCCCCTGAGAATGCAGAAGTCTTGCCCTGCTTCTCAAACCCAGATTCAGGACTTTCATTGGACATTCATGTTCTAAAATATAATCCTGAGGTGTATGTAAACTGAAACTTGCCCAGGCAACATAAACATGTTTCCATGTGGCTTTATAAGAGAGCATAAAGGAAGTTGTAGGTGTTAATTCAGATTTCTCAGCGGACATCAGCACAGAATTCCTCAACACCTATGAACCAGGTGGGGAGATCATGTGCATTTCAGCAGATGCCGACATTGCCAGACACAAATGATCAAGGAACTCACATGGCACTGTAACAATTTAGATGCCACCCGAGTTACAATGAATGAGAGAGAAGGGATAATCATTATCTAATTGTGTTTAAATGTCACAAGACAAAATCTAGTGAGCATAAATGAAAATTATACTGTCAAGTATCAGCCAGAAGTGCTTAATAGAGTTTAAGTTGATTCACAGAGTGGGGAATTACTTATTTGCATATCTGGGTACTTGGTTTATAAAATTAAAACAATTTTAGACCAGAAGAAACTTTGAAAGTTGTCTACGCAAGCTTGTCTTTTGCTCAACATAGGAGCAAAATTCTAGTGAGGTTAAGGGATTTGCACAAACACCCATATAATTAGTGGCAGAGTGTCAGAACCCAGTGTCTGTCTGTCCAGTTTAGATTTCTTTCTCCCACAACAGCGAAACAGTCTTGCTATCATTATAAAAGCTATATTTGTATGACTGCAATGCTAATTATCATTTCAAAATAGCAGTGAATATACTTACACAGGCTTAATAAGTAGGCAGCTATGGCAAATCAATTTGCTATTATTGTTGCTTTCAATTAATGTTAAAAATATACCATTTGGGTGTTCGAAGTAACTTTTGCCTCTTCAGTGTGCTAGAAACAAACAAAAAGAATGTTTTATTATAAACAGAATTCAAAATTAGGAGTTTAAACCATCTTTTAATATTTCATCACTAACCTGTCTAATACACTTAAAAATTAGGTAGAAAATAAATCTAGACTATATCTGATTTTTAAGTTTATTTTGTTTGATATGACAACAGTATTGTAAAATACAAGAAAATAAAATATATATACCAGACTTTTTTTCTATTCTTTTAATCTTTGTTTTTTGATATAAAATGGCTCTAGGTAAGAGTGAATAAAAATCCCTTGTATCTTTCTGATGTTTTGTTATAATTGTGTTCTTTTGTCATCAAAGAAGTACAAGCATGTGTAAAATGTCTTAAAATTTTTGAAGTTTTTATGTTTTATGCTATTTGGTAAGCTGATCTAATAACCTTTATTTCCTTACATCAATTCTAACATTGTCGCTGCCTTAACACTTACATATTTATAAATATGTTACCTGTTGTAAATCATTACTTTCTAGAGTTGATAAACATTCCTTATATAATTATTATCATTTATAGCCATGCCACCCACACCCGACCTTGTCTTTTGGAATATTCCTAGGTAATTCACTTATCTATTTCACTAATCACAAGAACCATAAATAACATTAAAAAAACAGCATTGGGAGCCTCCCAGTGGGGCAGTGGTTGAGCACTGGGTTGCGAAGCTGCCCGCAGCCTCTGCAGCATGGGTTCAATCCCCCACCACTGGACAAGGGTCCCACATGCTATGCAGACCTCTCCTGCTGCCCGCTGCTCCCCTCAGCAGTGTATTCGTCAGTCTGCCTGTTCTGCTCTCCACTCTGGCTCTGGTGAATTCTCTCACCCTCCTGTGCTTCTGACTGTACCCAGTGTTTAAATAAATAAATAAATAAATCTTTAAAAAAAAAAAAAACAGCATTGGTATAGGATTTTTATATTCATTCCTGCATTTTATATTCAAAACAGTCCAGTGAGGCAGAAATCACTAAAATGCAATAGTAATAGCAGTAAAAAGAGTAATATTGGCAGGAAAGTTTATTTATCATTCTCAATTAAAGATGAATTAAAAAAAAACTCACTAAGTTTGAATTGCCCAAGGTCAAAGAGCTGATATGTGTGAATGTGTGCATATGTGTGTGTGTGTGGCTATATATACACATATGTGAATATGGATATATATCAACTTAAATGAACAGAGGATTTTATTTTAGAATAAAACTAACTTCAGTGTAAAGAATACTTTACAAACATAGAGTGATTTTAAAAATTCAAGAATATGTTTCTCAACCACAAATAGAGAGAGAAAAAACATGAACTCAGCCCTATTTCCCAGATCTGTCACAAGATACCTGAATCCTGCTGAGGGAATTCTCAGAGGAATAATATCCCAGGAATAAGAGAAAAATTAGACACAGTCTATCATCCTTGTAATTAGAGCGACTTAGTGATATTTAGTGCTAATGAGAAAAATAAAATCAATAATATTGGGAATCAAGACTCTCCTGGCTATGGTGTTTAAAATAAATCTTAGATATAGCCACATGTTTGAATTTGACGATATTTAACTTTTGTTCATCTATGACATATTTTTAAAATATCATGTATCAGGATTCAGTTTCTGAGTAATCCAAAATTCCTACTATGAAACAAAAATGCATAATAAAAATTAAATCTTATTTGAAAGATATCAGAGAGCTGTGAAAGTAACAAGCATCAAAGAACTAAAATGCAAGGAAGGGAAGAGTCCTTCCTATAATTTTTCTCTACTTAATATTTCTTCATAGGATTTAGCACTACCCTTATTATACAGGTCACAATCATTTATCTGAAACTCTTACAAATATATCTGAAAAAGGGTTCTATAATTTTAGAAAAATAATATAATACATGTATTCTACTTTCGTGGCATCCCTATAGGACCCGGGGCAGCAACCCCAAATCAAGCATATTAATATTTCTACAATAAAATTTATGAATATGCATCATAATTTAATTATTATAAACAGATTTTCATTAATTCAAATCAGGTTTTGCCAGAAGATGAATTACAAAAGAAGTTTTTAATTTCAGAACAGTGCTTAAGAGAGCGTAGAGATTTATTATATTTTCATTGTTGGCATCAATTGTTCATCTGCCTTCCGAGGGCAGGGGCCTTTTTAGATTTGAAATGTTGTTGCCACAGATCCTTGAATGGTGCATGTTTTATAAGAAACTCTCAAATGGTGTAGTGATGGTTTGCAAAAGGGATGCCTAAGAAACAAAATGGAGCAGTTTTATCAACCACAAAAGCAACCTGAGTTTGTTTATCTACCTTGCCAATAACTGAGGACTTGTCAGCTCAGCAGATTTGGGTGTCTTGAAAAATCACAACACTCATACATGTTGATAGAAAAGTAATTGCAAACATTTAATGTAGGAGGAACCTGGAGAATCAAAATAAAATGAAATTTGTTACTTGAAAAGGTGGAAATAATTTTCCTCATGAAGATGGTCTCTAAAAGCTCTTCACTTAAAATCCACTACCTCTTCCTAGGGAATAGCAGGTTATAAACAGAATACTACAAACAGTTTGTATGAAAAAAAGCGCAAGGAACAAGGGTCATCCCAATACAGAAATATATACTAAGAGCCCATTTAGCAAGAGAAAATCAGAGAGGAAGAATATAAGATTTAAATTGCATCCATTTAAAAGACATTTCTTCATACAAAATATCTCAGCTTTTCATGATATTGCAATCTTTGTGCTGAATGAGATCTTGGGAGGTCACAAAGGATTTATGCCTAAATCACCTAGGGTAGGGGAAAGCTATATGGAGTCCAGTTTTGAAATAAACATATAAATGAGCACATTTTTAAGAATTCACCATTCAACAAGTCTTTGTTTTACCTTATGATATGTCTAAAACTGTATGAGGACTATTGCCAAAATATATAATGTCTTATCAATATCTCTGTATGACACATATATGTTCCTGACATTTCCTGAATTTACAGTGTTTTTCTTTTTATAAAAAGTCAAAACAATACAAGAAAGTCATTAGCTGAGGTCTTAGATGCACAGGGGCATATTCTTTCAGTGATAAGAATTAAGATAGGAAAACCATCAGAGTAGGCCGATGGGACTTGATCACACTTTCGATGTTCAGGGTGTGAATAAGTGGAAGCTATGTGCAAAGAAATTTTCTAATGAAAGAAAATGCAAGTGCAAATATATCCTGTAGTATGGTGCAGTGACTCAGTCAAGTAGCTTAGATTAAAAGTAAGCCTCAACTTTGGTTTCAGGTGTGGCCAGTATAGAAGTTCTCACATCTCCAGATCCTTTCAAAAGGGATAGTCACAATGCTTAACCTCCTTGTTGGATAAGCAGCATCTAATTGAACAACTAAATTATACATTTAGTTTGCCAACATAGCCATCTTCTGACTACACTGTTTTAAGAGAGAATATATGTAGAAAAAATGCAGAGGATAGCTTTGAGTCATTATTCAAATAGCACCATCCCTATGTAAAACAGATCTGATCCCATCCAATTTACAAAAATCCTCCATGCCTTATAAGCATCACTTTATAAAACCTAAGCAGAAGGTATATAATAGGATGTAAGTAATAAGCAGGGTAGTCATGAAGAATGTGGGCTTTTTGAATTTGACCAGTGTGAGTTCCAGAACATCACTTACTGAATTAATAATCATAGGCAAACGATTTAATTTCTTAAAGCCCTAATATATCTTACATGACAATTATAAATAAGCTAATAAAGTACTCAGGACAGAGTCTGGCATGTAGTCTGAGTTCGTGTGTCAGCAGTTAAAATTATCACTAATTGGCTCTATTGTCCAGTGTCATTCAAGGAAATAATTTGTAATGATCTTCAAATATTTTAAATTTCATTAACAACCTTAAATATTAATATAGAATTGTAATCCTTTTGTCATTTTAACCATTAAGATAGTCTTACATAATTTTCTAATTCATAGTAAACCTCAGTTTTAAATGGCACATTTGTTATTCTACTATTCAGGGCAAAGATAAATTCATCCCTGCTGCTGCCTATCTTGGATCATCCTGTTGAAGTTGCCTATGTACAAACAAGCTTCTTCACAAATCATACTCTGCAGATCAGGACATCTGCCTTAGACACTGCAAATCCCAATCTCCACTCATAAACATTTCCATTTTTCAGAGATTTGGATATTGGCTCCAATTTGACATTACTAGTAGGAAAGTATAAGACTTTCAGGACTTGTCAAAGATGGCAAGTTCTGGAAATTCAACACACAGATTTCTTAGAATCCTTATTTTAAAACCATAAACTATAGGACATGTCTCATCCAAATAGAAAGAACTATCCTTCTGGACAGATGACAGTTTTAGCTGCCAATAACAAAGAGTACTTCACCCTGACAGCTGCCCTGCATGCCTTTATTGCCCCAACGTCCTCTAAAGTAAATTTATATGTCATAGAGCCCATATTTGTTAGAAAATTCTAATTATACACACACCAAGAAATCTAGCAGTTACTGTGGCTATAGTGCTGAAAACAGAAATAGGATTATAATTAGACATAAGTTGTATAGGTCACATTCTTTCTTTTTTTATTCCCTCCACCAAATCACCCATGTCCGTAAACTACCTGCTTCATTATTTTATATCCTGTGATATTAGCCCACAAGACACTGATTCACATAGTATGGAATAACTTCTTACAGTTGTGAAGAGAAGTAAGCTTTATGTGTATGGAATTCCCATCTTCTACAGCCTTTAACTAATTTTAAATATATTGAGAGTAAAGAAAATTAGCATTAGATTTTCCCTAATGTCTATATAACACTGTTACTTTCTATATTACTTAGTATTGCAAACCTTTGTAAGATTTCCCCTTACTTAACCTTGGCTCTATCAGCATCTTCTGTACAAAAATAGAGTAATTAATGATGGGCATTGATATATTTTCTTTTAGTTCATACTGCTTTTTCCTTTCCAAAGAAAGCTTCAAGGCAACTCCCATACAATAGTCTTATTAATGTATTCACTATTACTGTGATAAATATATGATTTAAAAAATGTTGAACAGGGCCTCCCCAGTAGCACAGCGGTTGAGCAATGGGTTGCGAAGCTGCCTGCAGCCTCTGCTGCGCCGGTTAGATCCCTGGCCACCGGTGAGAGTCCCACATGGCGCGCAGACCTCTCCTGCCTCCTGCTGCTCCCCTCAGCAGTGTGCTTTGTCAGTCTGCCTGTTCTACTCCCCGCTCTGGCCCTGGTGAATTCTCTCACCCTCCTGCGCCTCTGACTGTACCCAGTGCTTGTATAAATAAATAAATAAATCTAAAAAAAAAAAAAAAGATGTTGAACAGCTTTTTCCTATTGAATTAAAGTTGAGTCCTTTGTCAGAAACTAAGAATTATCAAGAACATAAGAGTATGTGGAATGTTTATGTATTTTCACCTACTGGCCTTTAACCTTACCTTCGTCTAGTTTTTAAGCTCAACACAAAGCAACTGTTGCCAAAACTCTTCTGGCATACTGGTAAAGCCTGGTCATAACCATTCAAAATCCATACAGTCCTGCTATGAACCAAGGAGACCAATGAATCCCAGCAAAACCAACAAATCTCTACAATCTCAAGTTCTTCATCTGGTACATTTGGATGAGAATAGGATGGTTTCCAGCTGTGACAGCAGGATCATCAATAACCATAAAGACTCAAAACCAATCCACCATTGGTGGCCTCGGCCCAACACATGGTGCTTTCACCACCAATGCACTGGGGTCCCAGCAAGCCTTTGGCCCTGCAGCCTGCCTGGCCATGGCAGACATGCGAATGGAGTAGAGGAAGGGCAGACGACCAAAGGGCTGGGACTGGTCATCCCCATCAAAAACTTTTACAACTGCCTCTGTCCTTGAGAGAGTCAATCATTGCCCATTGATCTCTACTTCAGCAGCAAGTATATAAGGAAGTTCTTCCAGGGACTAAAGATTGCCCTGGAATCAAACTTATGTTTTCAGTGTTTAGGGGTTAAATGCCACCAAGATGATAATAGTGGAAGTTACACCTTTTGCTCCCGAAAGAAACATCCAACAGTTAAGCACAGAGACACAACATTGAGTGTATTCTGCAGCTCAGAGTGAACTGAACAACCCACTAGACATCAGATCTCATCAGCAACTGCTCCAGAAGAGTTCCAAAGGCAAATTTAAACATCTGGGACTACATAAATGAAAAAGTTTCTGCAAAAGAAACTAAGGTAGTAATAACTGAGGGGGAATTCTATACTTCAAAAACACCAACAATAATATAATACAATATTACTTCAATTTTAAAAAATAATTAAATTAATTTTAAAATATAAAATAAAGCAAAAAGACACCCTATTGAATAGGAGAAAATAGTTGCACATCATACATGTGAAAAGGGGCTAATATCCAGGATGTATAAAGAACTCATATAAGTCAACAAAAAATTAAAACCCGATAAAAAATAGGCAGAAGAGGTAAACAGACATATCTCCAATGAAGAGATACAGATAGCCAACACATGAAAAAAAATGTTCATTATAATTTATCACCTGTAAGGATGGCCCCCATCACAAAATCAGAGACAAATATTGGTGAGAATATGCAGAAAAAGGTAAAACTCCCATGGAAAAGAGTATAGAATTTTCTCAACATATTAAAAATAGATTACCATCTAATCCAGCAATTCCATTTCTAAGTATCTACCTGAAGGATACAAAAACACTATTTTGAAGGGATATTGCATCCTATCTTCATTGCAGCCCTATTCGTAATAGCCAAGGTATGGAAACAACCTAAGTGCCCTACCACAAATGAGAGGATTAAGAAGATTTGGTATTTATACACAATGTAATACTACCCATTTATTTTAAAAAAAGAAAAACAGATAAAATCTTAACATTTACAATAACATGAATAGAACTGGAGGGGATTACATAAAGAAAAAAGACAAATACCAGATAATGTCATTCATATGTGGGATATAATGTAACAAAACAAAGGAAAAAATAAAACAAAACCAAAACATACCCTAGAAATATGAAGGTACAGTTGAGGCTACCACAGAGAGTGAGGACATTTGTGGGGTCAAAGCACAACAGCATAGGAATAATACACAAGCCAGAGAACCATGGGTAACTCGTGTTCTTTCATTTTTCAAGATTCCTATCTCAATATAAAGATTCCTTCCACAATATAGAGTCCACTCTCTTTGTTAAGATTATCAATAGACCACACAGATTTATATTAGAGAAAACCATGCTTACATAGATAAACTTTCTTGAAGATGAATTATGACTGGAAACAAATTAAGAGAAATATAGTGAAATAAAATTTTATCTCCACAGTAGACACCTTGTAATTGAACCTAAATCATATTATCATTCTAAATCTTCATTTCAAAAAGTCTTCAAAAGTGTTTTCTACCCTAAAAGCTATCGTTTAAAAATGCTGTGTTTAGCTACGGTGTCAGACAGACCTGGCTGGATTCAAAGTAGAAGTTCTAAAGTCCCAGTTCAAGAAGTTTCCTAACTTCACTGTGTCTCAATCTCCCATCTGAAAACACCTTCCTGATATTGAAATGTAACTTACAAAATTATATTTGTCAGCCTAGCACAAAATGAGGACTCAGCAAATGACAATTCTAATATTCTATCAAGTCACAAGACTATCAAAGTGGTAGGGTTTAACACTAGATAGGATTTATTCTTTGGAATAAAGGGGAAAATGAAAGTGAAATTTTGGCTATAATTTTGAGTATGAAGATGTTACATCACATTGATGACCTGAGGTATGGTCTCCTCAAACCTATAAAATTATAGTCTCCATTTTTTTTTCTTTTTTTAAATAATTTATTTTGCTTATATATATTTTACATCATAATTTTTTTGGTTTTGTTTTTTACAATCTTTACTTTCTTTTCTCACGTGTAGTCCCCATAGAATTTCCACCACCAATTCACCTGTGTACCATCACCATAGTCCCTTGTGCTCTTCCCACCCTCATTTGATCCATCTCCCTCCCTCGCCCCCTAATAATCTCCATTTCTATTTTTTCCTATATCTATAAAATAAAATCAGACTTGTACAACCTGTATGGAGTTGACTAATCCACCAAGAAGTTGACCAGCCCTGAGAAAATGAGATGCTTATGGGTAAATTTTAGGGATCTTCCGTTTATCTTTCAAAGAGTATGGTATACTATACGTAATCCCCAATAGTCCCTCACCTTATATGCCATTCTGGGACTGAAAACACCAGAAGACATGAGGTCTTCAGTAGGTGTGTTCCCACCAATGAGAGACAGAGAATAATGTCACCTATAATGACCAAAACATTTATAAATAGCTGGTTAAATCATAACTACCCTCTAAATTTCACATATTTCACAATAATCTTTTAAAATAATTCATGTCACTTGAGTAGTATTCTCAGAACATTACAACATCAATTTGTTCTCTAGTCTTTAAAATTCCATCACTTGTTTCCCTAAGGTTCAGACTGTAATGTCTTAATCTCTAGAGACAGCAAGTCACACTTGCAGTATATATGATATTAATATTTTCCTCACTTCCTTAATTTTTTAGAAAATATAGACATTTAGCTCATATTGATAGAATTTGTGATTAAGTATTCTGTACCTCATTTGGAGTTTTTTACTGTCAAAATTGAAGTCAAAGTAAAAGAAGCCCAATGGGGTAGAGCACTCATATTCATTTGCCATAAATTGTCTTCCATATTACTGATTAAAGAGAGAGATGTAGAATACTATTCTTAAAGTTTTGAGTTGGATGTTTTCTTTTCAAAACCAAATTTTAGATTAATATGCAATTTTCAAATTTATTATTTAAGCACTAGCTACAGGTTTTCAAAATATTATATGCAGAATGGCTATTTCTAATGCAGTGTTTTATAGAAGTATCTTATATTGCAAACGATTATATTGCAACAGCAACACTATAAACTTGTGTTCCAGAAATCTCAAAATTTCAGTTTAGTTTTTCTTCAATCTGATATGTATTAATAAGTATATATAATTATAAATTTATATACAGATTATAAAAAATGTGAGATTTATATTAGTATAAATCTAGCAAAACTAGTAGGAGAAAGCTTTGCTAAAGCTTTCTTTTCTTCTTTGTCTGCAGTAGTTTATGGAATGCAAAATGTATGAGTGATTTTCGCATGTCACTAGGAAATCCTAGGGAGCTATATATCCCAAAAATTTATGAAGCTATGTCAGAGACTAGTTTGTTCCCAAATATCTATTCTCCCTCTTTATGACTTAGGGAAAACACAGATTTTTTTTTCACCTTCCAAGCATTTTATTTCCAACATATAATTTCAGCAGGCTTGATACAAGGTGAACAATACACTACTCTAAAAAGATTCACTTAGCTGTGCCATTAACAGACGAAAACACCCCATTTCCCCCTTGATTACAAATTTAGTTTTCTATTGTGATTTGGCAGTGACAAGCCATGCTGCATTACAACCCACCTGGTGGGGAAGATACCACAAAATAATCAACTACTGAAAAACAGATTTTGCTTGAGCTTCAGGACACTAAAAGACAAAAGGGCATTTCCGAATCCCCCACCCTCCCCGCAAAAAACACACACACAACAATTGGGCCTCCTCTGGTAGCACAGGCAGTTGAGCACCGCGCTGTGAAGCTGTCTGCAGACTCTGTAGCACCAGTTCGATCCTGGCCAGCCTGCAAGGGTCCCACACAGTGCGGCAGACCTCTCCTGTCTCGCCCACTGCTCCCCTCAGCAGTGTATTTCAGTTGATCTACCTGTTCTGCTCCCCACTCTGTCTCTAGTGAATCCTTTCACCCTCCCGTGTACCTGGCCTTTACCCCTGTTCTTGTATAAATAAATAAATAAATCTTAAAAAAAAAAACCACACACACACACACACACACAACTGTCAGCAAATTGGAGAATGTAATTGAGGACTGACCCAATGATGTCAGCAGAATGATCACATAAGACTACAGGGTAGAAAGGGTTAGGGTACCTTCTGCCTTCTTTGTTCTCATATTAGGAATGTGATATGATGCCTCAATTTCGTGAATCATCTTGCCCTATGTGGGGAGAGCTGTGTGTTGAGAGTGGCCAAGTGATAAGGGTGAAGGAGTTGTGTCCCTGATGATATTGAATTCTCTGTACCAGTCTTAGATGAATTATTTCTACATTTCACATATGTAAGAATGAGTCATTTCTATCTTGTTTAGCTCTTGAATTTTAGTTTTTGGTCACTTATAGCTGACTGTATTCCCAATAGACAGAAGATAATGAAACACAAACACTTATGGACAAAAAACATGTTTAAGAAAATTTGAAGCCATCTAATAAGGTATAAAAACCATAGTTGAATGAAGCACAAATATATACCATAAACTTTAAATATATAGTAAGCTTTTGATACAAACCCAAACCATATATTGTAAAATTTATTTTTTAAAGATTTATTTATTTCTACAAGAACTGGGGTACAGGCCAGAAGCACGGGAGGGTGAGAGAATTCACCAGAGACAGAGTGGGGAGCAGAACAGGCAGATGACTGAAAATACTGCTGAAGGGAGCAGCGGGCAAGACAGGAGAGATTTGCCACACTATGTGGGTAGCAACCTGGCCTGCCGGGAATCAAACCCACGCTACAGAGGCTGCATGCGGACAGCTTCACAGTGCTGCGCTCAACCCACTGCGTCACAGTGGAGGCCCCATAAAATTTATTTTTGTTCTAGTGTCATTTCTCTTTCCCTCCTTCTGGCCCCCTTCTCTCTCCCTCTCTTTTCTCTCTTCTCTCTTCTCTCTCTCTCAGCATCTCTCTCTCTCTCTCTCTCTCTCTCTCTCTGTCTGTCTCTCTGTCTCACATGCACAATCTAAAGTTTATTGATCCCTTTTATGAATCTCACACTCTTCTTTTTTTCATACCATTCATCAGGGGATGGAAGTTCTTTACAAAATGGCCTTAATTATAAACTAGGGTCTTAATCCATAATTCCTGAACACTTAGGTTTTTGGTAGATTCTTCAGTTGTGTTGTGATAATCTCAAAATAATCAGTCACCAAGTCTATATTCAAGAATTACCTCTTGCTCTAGTCTAATAAGCTTTCTACTAACTAGCATCACTGGGACTCAGCTTTAGATACTACTAATTTTTGAATTATGCCCCTATATTTGTTCTATATAAATGAGAAACACATTTTTTAAGGTTGGAAATAGTGACTTCTAGATGGAGTCAGAGTTTAAATAGGTCGCAATGGGAAAAGAAAAAAACAGGCAAAAAAAAAAATATATATATATATATAATATGTTGCAGCACAAGGTCACTTTTGTCAAATTAAGGCTACTCTAATGCAAGCTACACAAGCAGTGTGCTTTTCATTAAGACTGACATGCACTCTCCTCCCCAAGGCACTGAATGGGTCTCCAGTCAAAGCAAATCTTCAAGATCCCCTCAGCATTAGACTTAACAAGGTCAGGGAGGATAGAGATGGAGTCCAAGATTTAAGCAATCACTATAATCGTGACCACCTGCCTCTCTGCTTTCTGCTCAAGTAGTCCAGTGTATAAACAAATGTGTGCCATCTATTTCTGAAAACAATTATAGTAGCAAGCAGACAGGTGTAAAAGAAAGAAGTTAATTTTGTTGAGGCCTTCACTTCAAAAAGCAGTTTTATTTTTGCTTTTCAAGACATGGAAGTTTTCCAGGTTTCAAGTACATGTTTCATTGCAACTATTTTCCTATGCTTTATTTTTGTAGCTTTACTCTGTATACAGAGAAGGGAAATTGGTAGCCTTACTGAAACAAAAAGCTTAATTTATATCCTATATCCTAATCATCAAATTGTACCAAATATTTATCCTAAACTTTACCAATTTAATTTGTATGAGAATCCAGGCTTTACTGGGCTAATTTGTTTTAAAAATCAGGTTGATAAATCTGGAGTGAAAACTCAAAACAGTAATTAAACTTTGATAATTACATTTTTGATCATTATTGTTGCATATATGCTTTTGCATCAGGGGTGATGCAAAAAATAATTATATAATTCTATTCAATCAAAAGAACATTTGCCAAAATGATAAAGGAACTGTGTTGTATTAAACTGAGATGCCACCATCAGTCAAACCTAATTAAAATTCTGCCATTTATTCTGACAGGTAGAGAGAAAACACTGAAGAATCATAAAATATCCAAAAACCTGTAACCGCTGGGAACATATAAGATATTCATACACAAAACCTTCAGATAACAATATAAAACAGTACTGACAGAATACAAAGACTATCAGTTAAGTGAAATTTACCACAAACGAATTTAAAGTAAGAAAGACTAAAATAGCCTGACAAGTTAGTCAAAGTTTTGTAGAACAAATGAGATCAGACAAGGAGGAGAAAGTTGACCTTGTAATATTGGTCCCTACAAATAATTCCATTTCAGCCATCAGTTATCAGGGTTACTGGTAGCATACATCTAACGATGGACTCAAAATTTAAATTTCTTCACTAGATTGTAGGTTAAATGAAAATACCACCTATCTTGTTCAACATTATAGCTTCAAAATTTTATACAATGCCTAGTTGTAGGGTAAGGAAAAATGTCAGGCTTTTCTGCCCTCCTGCCATCAGGATAGATGATGGATCCTTGCGGTCCTGAAAGCATGCCTGATGGCGGGCACCTGGAGTAGGGTGTGGGCATAGGTAGATGGGATTCACCTGGGCTAAGACTGGGCTTTTTAAGGGCGGCGTCATGGGGACGCCAGCAGAAGCCGAAAGAGAAGCCGAGAAAGAAGCAGCAGACGCCGAGAGAGAAACAGTGTCATGAGACGAGCAAAGAGAACGTGAGAGAAGGCCGGGGAGCCCACAGTGAAGACTGGCTGGGGGCTGGGAGGCCTGCCAGCCTCCCGGCCCCCCAGCACCCTTGCCTGCTGTATACCCAGTAAATCCCAATAAAAGCCTGCAAAAGCCACTGAGGGCTCCAGGACTCTGACTCCTCCTTTACCCAGTCTGCTGGATCAGAAAACATGCACTGTGCCCATTCCTGCCCCTTACACTAGTGAATGTTAAAGTCCTAATATATCTGTATGAATTAAATATATGTACACTATTTGAGAAAAAATACTGCCACATGTATTACAAATAAATAACTATATTTGAAATGAATGTTTGTTTTGCTTTGGGGTTTTTTTGGAACTGTCAATCTTTCCCCCCTAAATTTATTTATATATCTTCTTATATTGTTCATTTTTTACTGTAATTATTTCCTCCTCTCAAGTGTAGTCCCCATAGTCTCCCCCACCATAGGCCCCATGATTCATCACCATAGTTCCTTGTGCTCCTCCCTCCCCTGTTTGATCCCTCTCCCTTGCTGTATGCCTCAGATCTATGGTCAGCTTTCAAGTTTGTCTTTTTTCTTGACCTTTTGTTCAATTTCTTTATATTCCACTTATAAGTGAAACCAACCGAATAAATGCTTATATTAAAAATGCCAACACTGGTTGAGCTCTGTCACTTAACATTGTGTGAGTTAATGAACTTCTCTAAACCTCAGTATCCTCATCTGTAGAACATGAATAATCATATAGCTTCCTAATGAGGTTTTTGCTCAAAGTAGCTTTTAGAAAAGTAGTTGGCATATAGAAGGTGGTATCTATTATTTTCATCATATTTGTATTATTATGGAAAGGAAAGTCCTTTCTTTTTTATCAGTCTTGCTAAATTGCAAGGATTCCAGAGTATTATTTATACTGTCGCTTTCTCCCTGAAATAGCTAATAAAATGAAGAGGTTAATTTGATTCTGAAAACTATTAAAATTTTAATACCATCTTAATTCAATGTACTTAAACATATATTAAATGTCTATCATTAACTACAAACTACTGAAATCCAGACCAGATTTAAAAATTTGTTTGCTTTGTTTTTAATTTTGTTCACCTACTTTCTTCCACATCCATCCAACTCCTGGAATAAGGGATAGAGTTATGTAGTAAAGAAGAACAGTCAACAGGTTCTATTATCATAATTATAAACACTCAATCTTTTAATGTTGTTTGAAATGACTAATACAACTAACCATGTGGCCACGATTTTCTGACAATAAGACATGCTTATGTAAAATAGAAACGAGATCGTTACCAAGATAATAAGCAAAGACAGTTATTTATCTCTTTTTTGTTAAGCTAAATCATCTCAGGCAAATTGTTTAATCTCTCTTTCTCCAATGTATATCTTTTAGAGATGCTTACTAGGGAAATGTTAAATGATTCAAATGCCTGTTCAAATCTACAATTCAAACTGTTACTGGGAAGTATGATAGGCAATCGGGCAAAGTTTTGTCAGAAATATGCATACAATAACTGGGGTACAGGCCAGAGGCACAGGGGGTGAGAGGATCTGCCTGCAAAACAGGCAGATCTACTGAAATACACTGCTGAGGGGAGCAGCGGGTAAGACAGAAGAGGTCTGCTGCACCCTGAGGGCCAGCAACCAGGCTGGGGATCAAACTCGTGCTGCAGTGGCTGAGGACAGCTTCGTAGTGCTGGCACCCAACCCCTTGCACCGCCAGGGAGGACCTGTTTATTTTTTTTCCTCCAAACAAGCATTTCTTCACATAGTTTACAAATAATAGTAATCTAAATTTAATTCCACATAAACTTTTAATATACGCATTGATGCCAACTGCAGATATCAATATATCTGCCTCTGAATTCATAATATTATATCTCTTGAGCGCCAAACTTGTAGTTAATTTTGCTTAAGCTGTGGTGGATACTGATAGGGGAAATGAGAGTGCTAATGAAAGGAAACTGAGAAGCCTGTAAATCTATCGAAATAAGATAAACCAGAAGATCACCTGCCAGGCAAAACAAATTTAAAAAGTACTCACATGTATTTGGGTTTTTTTTTTTTTTTGGATCTATTTTATTTTCATACAAGAACTGGGGTCTAGGCCAGAGGCGTGGGAGGGTGAGAGGATTCACAGAGACAGAATGGGGAGCAGAACAGGCAGATGGACCGAAATACACTGCTGAGGGGGGCAGCTGCAAGACAAGAGAGGTCTGCTGCACCATGTGGGTATCTCCCTGGCCAGCTGGGAATCGAACACGCACTGCAGAGGCTACGGACAGCTTCATAGCACTATATTCAACCCAAATGAGCCACCGGTGAGGCCCCGTCATATGTATATTTGAATCATAAGAGCTAAAGGAATCACTCAGTAGCATTTAACCTTGATGGTACTAAGTAACAGAGACCCTTTCTCTCTGACACTTACTTCTCAATAATCTCTTTAATTGGGATACAATCAGAGGAAAGAGAAATTCAGTGTCCTCATATTTTGTAACTTTAGTCATAAGACATTGGAATATATTACTCAAAAAGAAATCACCCTTTGATAAGTAAATTAATTACAGCAAAAGTAAAAGGACAATCAAAAAAATTTGATTCCAAATAAGTTACACAAATATCATATAGTTTTTCATTCGTTGACAACTAGGCTTGTCATCAACAAATGACTAAGCTCAGTCACTGAGTAACAGTCAGTGAAGCAAATGGTAAAGAATCACAGCTGCATGATACACCTCAATAGTAGTTTGAGGAAGCATTATTTAAGAAATATTATTTAGCAAGTAAGCAAGAATCAAAGTCAAAGAATAGGAGTGTTTTCTACATATTATCTCATTTATTCCTTCCCAACTACCCCCATGAGTCCATAGTCGCATCCCCCTTTCAGAGATTACAAAACTGGACATTACAGGGTTTTTAATTTGCTCAATCTTGCATAGATTGCCAGAACTGCAATTCTGAGGTATACTGCATCAAAATAGCAACAAAAGCAAGCTCATATAACAAAGTAGGAACAAATTCACAATTATAAGCTCAATCCTTTCTTGTTTTTTAAAATGACTAATAAAAACAGCCAAATATGTCTATTTAAATTATGTTGAATTGGCAATTGCTCTTCTACCCTGGACTCCTGGACTACGTTATTAAATATCAATAGATTTGAACCCTGTAATTAAGTATATTATTTGGTGACTTCCTGAGTTTGGTTGAAAAGAAAATAACTTCCCTCCCAAGAAACATTCACAACATCCAAATAAACTAATGAGGTACAATGAAATCCCTTTAGATTGCACTATAGTACAATTCAAGAGAAAGGTTAGCATTCCTTGCTTAGGAATATAATAATTGCTCACTGATTTAGTCATAAGAAGTATTATATTGTAGTTACTGTTATTTTATTTGATTACCATGTTTAGAAGTGCCTTAATTCATTGTATACTCAACAGAGACAAAATAACCTAGTCATTAAGATCACAATCAGATTATCTGGCTATATTATTTGCCAGCCACATACGCCTAGAAAAAGCCCTAATTTCTCCCTGCCTCAGTTTCACCACATGTAAAGTGGAAAAAAGAAGAAAAATTATTTCATGGAACTGTTGATTATATGCAAACATATAGAGGTGTTTGGAAGAGGATGGCATATTAAGCACTCAGTAAATTTTACTAATTATCATAATTATTATCCAACTCATATAGAAGTAAGCTATACGCTATGGAGTTCTATTCTGTTTACAAAATACAAAAGGACTCACAATTATTAAATAGCATAGATTTAAAAAATAGAAAACTGGTCAGTCTGTAATATACCAATATACCCACTTGGAAGTGTGTAACTCTTCACTTTGCTTTTCATATTTATTAATTTTCTTTTTATTTATTTTTTTTGGAATGCAAATTAATTTAATATGTAAATATTAAACTCACCACATTAAAATATCACAGAAAAGTCATACAATCAGAAAGCATATACACTATTTATTATGTTGTTTTTTTCTTTTAAAGAGAGCAAAACAGCTTACCCTACTGGGAAAGAGCGAAATTTTTTCTAACCTGAAAAGAAGTAAAGCCAATTTTTATTGATGTAACATGTCACTATAACATTATGTAATATTATGTAAGTTTCAGATGTGCATATTGACAATCAACATGCGTACATATTACTTTAAGTTCACAAATAAAAATATGGTTCTACACTTCACAGTAGATAATTGATCCCTTCTACCCAATATACCCTCTCATATGTTTGATTTTTTATAGACCACATTTGAGTGAACTCATAGGTGTTTGCTTTGTCCTCTGCTTATTTTACTAAGTATAATTCCTTCTCAGTCCAACTGTACCTTTTGTAGTATTGCTGTGTGGAAGAAAAGAGGAGGAGGAAGAAGAGGTAGCTTAGAAACTGCTAGATTGAGAAGTTTCAAAAGTTTAGAGTATGTTCCATATAATATGCTAGCTCCATGTCTTCTTTATTTCCTCATTTTCTTTACTGGTATTTAACCTTTTTAAACCACCTTTAAACCAGTTAAGGAATAAGGAAGGTTATATGTTAAGCAATTTGTGAGTTAAACCATGCTTTATTTTGGTCAAATTCACCAGGCAAATGCTCATTGTCCACTTGCCCTATATCCATTATATAGCCAGTCTGAAAGGGTGTGGAGTACACCTTTTCATCTAACCTATAACCATTGCAATATATTTTTAAAAGATTTATTTATTTATACATACAAGAGCTGGAGTACAGGCCTACAGGACAGAGATGCGGGGGGGTGAGGGGACTCACCGGAGACAGAGTGGGGAACAGAACAGGCAGAATGACGAAATACACTGCTGAGGGGATCAGCAGGTGAGATAGGAGAGGTCTGCTGCACCATAGGGTAGCTCCCTTGGCTGCTCCTTTGGATCGAACTCGTGCTGCAGAGGCTGTGGATTGCTTCATAGTGTGGTGCTTAACCCCTTGTGCCACCAGGGAGGCACATTGCAATATATCTAATAACCAAACTACATCACCAGTTTAACAAAACATCACAGTAAAAACATGCCAGTGAATAAAATTAAGGAAAATTAAGGAATTTTTTTCACCTGCACTTATTCATGAGCGCTAGTCTGGCAAGGGATTTGTGGACACATATTCAGGTTCTCTACAGGCTTGAGTCTCCTCATTGGCCAGCAAACTAAGAGCAGTTTTGTTTTGTTTTTTAAATACCAGGTAATTTTTATTTCTTAAAAAAGTAAAAGTGTTCCTTCTTTACACCTCATGAGGAATTAACAGCTGAGGATATCTAACACTATCTGGGGCCTCCCTGGTGGTGCAGGGGTTGAAGTCTCAGCACTATCAAGCTATCACCAGCCACTGCAGCACTAGTTCAATCCCCCCTATCAGGGAGCTGACCCACCTTTCCTGTCTCACCCGTTGCTCCCCTCAGTAGTGTATTTCAGTAGATCCTCCTGTTCTGCTCCCACTCTGTCTCTGGTGAATCCTCTTACCCCCTGCACCTCTGGCCTGCACCCCAGTTCCTAAAATAAATCTTTAAACAATAATAATTAACACTATATCAGTACATTTTAGCTAATATATTTAAGTTCTCTTATCTTCGAAATTTTTTTTTAAGATTTATTTATTTATACAAGAACCGGGGTACGGGCCAGATGGGCAGGCAGGTGAGATGATTCACCAGAGACAGAGCGGGGAACAGAACAGGCAGACTGACAAAATACACTGCTGAGGGGAGCAGCGGGGCAAGGCAGGAGAGGTCTGCTGCACCATGTGGAACCCTCGCCAGCCGGGCCAGGATCGAACCGGTGCTGCAGAGGCTGCAGACAGCTTCACAGCGCGGCACTCAACCGCCTGTGCCACCAGGAGAGGCCCTAGTTTCGAAATTTTAAATGAATTAAAATTGAACCTTAAGTTGAACCTTAAGAAGCATGAGCCATAACTTTATAATAACTGCTCTATGGTAAAATTTATGTCACATTCCCAACATTCCTCTTGCCTCAACTGAAAATGACTGCCATCCTTTCTTTATCAT
>NW_023604923.1:0-30613 GCF_014898055.3 Talpa occidentalis
AACTGACATGTCGTATCCATTTTCTCAGGAGATAATGAGAAAGGAGCTGGACTCTATTTTCTTTATATTCTTGGCACTTGGCACTCTGCCTTGCACACTACAGGTCCTATCTAGATGAGTATGAGTAAAAAAAAAGGGTTGATGACAGCATCTATTTCCATAAAAAAAAATTAAGACTTGCCTCAACACAAGCCAGAAGAGTTTGGCAACTGTTGCCATTTGCTGTGTCTGTTCTAACATAGTCATGGTACTATAAAATGGTCTGATGCAGGGATCTCCTTGGTGGTGCAAGGGTAAGTTTCAGCACTATAAATCTATCTGTAGCCACTGCAGCACATTCGATCCCCAGCCAGTAAGCTAAACCACATGTCCAGCAGACCTCTCCTGTCTCTCCTGCTGCTCCCTCAGCAGTGTATTTCAGTCAATCGGCCTGTTCCTGTTTCTTCCCTCTATCTCTGGTGAATCCTCTCACTTACCCACACATCTTTGGCCTACACCCCAGCTTTGTGTGCATAAATAATAAATCTTTAAATAAAAAGTTCTGATGCAGACATTGTATAGAACATCAGAGTGTTAAGAAATAACTATCTGTAGAAAAGCCCCTATGGAAAGCCTCCCTGTTTCTCAGGTGGAAGGAAGTAATTCACACTGACAATAGATTCGCTCTGTGATTGCAAAATGAGGCAAGTCTTCAGTGAGTATCATAGCACCTAGTTGGTCTGTGAAAATTATGGCAGCTTTGCATTAAAACCTGAAAACTGAACATCCAGCTCTGTTAGAAAACTATTTTTAAAGAAGATCCAGGAGGAAGGAAATGTGACATATGCTGCAATGTGCATGAACCTTGAGGACATTATGCTAAGTGAATGTCAGTCACAAAAAGACAAATACTGTATGAGCACATATATAAGGTACTCAGAGTTGTCAAATTCAAAGAGTCAGGAAGTAAAATGGTGGTTGCCATGCATGGGGGAAGGAGTAATGAGTAGTGTTAATGAATATAGATTTTCAGTTTAGATGATGAAAAGAAATTATGGACATGGATGGTGGTGTCCACAGAACATTACAATGTACTTAATACCATTAATGGGCCTCTCTGGTGGTGCAAGGAGTTAAGTCGCAGCGCTGTGAAGTTATCTGCAGTCACTGCCGCACAAGTTCGCTCCCCAGCTGGCCAGGGAGCTGCCCACATGGGGCAACAGACCTCTCCTGTCTTTCCCGCTGTTACCTCAGCAGTGTATTTCAATCAATCCACCTGTTCTGTTCCCCACTCTGTCTCTGGTGAATCCTCTCACCCCTGCACCTCTGGCCTGTACCCCAGTTCTATGCATAAATCAATAAACCTTTAAAAAAATACCATTGAACTGCATACTTAAAAGTGGCTAATATGTGACATTTTATTTATGCATATTTTTATCATAATTTTAAATGAGGGGAGATCAAATAGCAAATGTAAACAGGACAACTGAAACACCTTCCAGTAACTATTGAAGTAGCTTAGGCAAAAATCATACAGATAAAAGCAGTTTGACTTGTTATTGAAATAAAGTAAGGTGTTTGGTCTGGACTGAAAATTTGTTTAGTTGATCGGGATCATGCATTCCCACTAAACATTATGACAGGTACATCAAAAATGAAAACTTGCTCAATAACAACCAACTGAGGAAATGATTGAAGGTATAATTGGAGGGCAGGCACCTTGTCTGCCGCAGATCATGCAACAGGTATATAATGATTACACAGCAGCCGTCAGCCTCAAATGTGGGCTGATAAATGGATTGTGCAATACGATAGCACACACTGAAGAATGCTTTGGAAATAACCACCACAAAATGTACTGGAATTGGGCTGTAACAGCACATCAACAAATCCTGTCCAACTGAGCAAACAGTCTGTCTGTTGGAGAAAATGAATAATCACTGTGGAAGTTATTGACAGAAGCACAAAAGTCTTGGTGGAAACATCACAAACCTATTTAAAAGAGAAACAATGTGTGTCCCTGGCAGAAGCACTCTGAGGAACTGTGGAACCTGAGAAACTCGGGTATAAAATCTGCACTCTTTTAGGAAAACTGGGGAGGCATTCAGACACTCTGCCCATCTTTCAAGTATCAGGACTTTACATGCTTTGGCATCAATTCAAAGGCAGCACATCGAAACAACTGCCACCTCAGTATGACATCTCTGTCCCAACAACAGATTATTTCACAACGGGGACTGGCTAATACAGCGGGGTCTGTTAGATTAAGTTATATAAACATATGTTTATAGAATGTTATACTTTACATTTCACACTGTATCATACTTTCAAAGCACCATTGGGCCTTTGATCAAATTTATATTTTGTTTTTTATCTTCTATTTTATTGAGAGAAATTCTTCCATTTCTCTCAAGGAAACTGTGGGACTCAAAGTAGCATTTTATAAAAAAGAAAACTAAAGTCCAGCTGGGTCTTCCAGCGCTCTTTGTGGCCAGGTCCATCATGCTAGCTACACTGGAACATTCAGCCCCCCGTTGGCATGTCCCTCCAGGTCAGGGTATATTGACTATGATTGTCCAGATGATATCCTTCAACACTTCACATGCCTCCCCCTGTGCTATGCACATCGCTGAGAGGAAAACACACAAGTGTTTGGGGCTCTATGTCACCAGACAATTGCCAAACCTCCATCTACCCCACTCAGTGTCGTGCACTATGAACAATGTGCATGGTTCTGAAAGTTGAGAGGTGAGGCACTCCCTTGCACCCCATGCTCTCCCTGCCACATCACCAATGGCAAGCGAACATCCCTCCTGATGACCCTGCCCTGGGCTCTGACTCACCTAATCACAGCCCTGTGCCTCTCCATGAACTATAGGAGTAATTTAGGAGCTTGGATCTACAGCGTGCCAATCAACCAGCCACCCAGGGGAGGGCCACAGAACCCCTGAGGCCTCAATTCAGGACAGCAGTAGCTTGTGGAGAAAAGGGAACGCCATGGCCAGCTAAGCTGAGGGTCAAACAGGAACTGCGCAGTGCTCACACCAAGGACTCTATCCTGTGGCACAGAGACCCCAGCCACAAGTACATTCCTTTCACTGTTAAGGACCAGGGGGAGACCTCTTTGGAAGACAATGGGTGTGGCCTGTGTCCTAAGCCATTGATGCCTTTCCAGGGGTTCTGGGGAATCCCCAGTTACTGTCAGAAGGAATGCCCACTTTGCTGTATGGCCACAGAGCTCAGGCCTTCCTCTACTGGACCAGAGTTCATTCTGCCCACCCTCAAGTCTGGTCTTTTGCCAGTTTTTCCAGAATTCTTTTCAGCTCTTAAAATATCTTTAAAAGGGGGCCTCCCCGGTGGCGCAGCGGTTGAGCACTGGGTTGCGAAGCTGCCTGCGGCCTCTGCGGCACCGGTTCGATCCCCGGCTGCAACCCGGCCACTGGAGAAGGGTCCCACATGGCGCGCAGACTTCTCCTGCCGCCCGCTGCTCCCCTCAGCAGTGTCCTTCGGTCCTTCTGCCTGCTCTGCTCCACGCTCTGGCTCTGGTGAATTCTCTCACCCTCCCGCGCTTCTGACTGTACCCAGTGCTTGTATAAACAAAACAAACAAACAAACCAGCAAACAAATAAATAAAGCATGCCTCTAAAAAAAAAAAAAAAAGAAAAGAAGAAAAGAAAAAAAAAAATAAAATATCTTTAAAAGAGCTCCAATTTAACTGCACTAACTCCCCTTCCTCCTTCCCCCATGATCCTCCTTTGTCTCTGAAAGGAAAACCAAACCACAATGTCAGATTAGGTTGCCATTCCTTAGACTCACACTGCCTGCACCTAGCCTGCCCCCCAACCTTCAGAGGAAGCCTGAGGCCTGATGGGAAGAGGATGCAGGAGACTGAGATTTCTAGACTCCAGGGCGAGGAATTATATTCCATCTTTCCCTTCCCCTTCCAACTCCAACACATTTTCACACACACTCTCATCTCCCACTGCTGCCGCAGCTGGTAGTGTAGAAAGCACCCCCAGTTCTGTGGACCTGTGAAGTCTCAAGTGTACTTTTCCATACTCACAAAAGCCCTGCAGGGCAGGTAATAGTATCTCATCCACAGATAAAGAAATTGAAGCTCAAAGGGGTTAAGTGTATGGGAAGACAAACACAAAACCACTAATTCCAAGGGAAACCTGCACTATGGTCGTTGCAGCACTGTTTGCAATAGTCAAGATATGGAAACAGCCTAAATCCCTCAAAGCAGAGGAGTGGATCGAGGAATACTACTCAGCAATCAAAAATGACGAACTCGTGCCATTGCAGCAACACAGATGGAGTTGGAAGGGATTACACTAAGTGAAATAAGCCAGAAAGAGAAAGATAAATGCTGGATGGTGTTACTTGTATGCGGGATAGAGGGAAACCAAACAAAGGGTTAAACTAAGACAGACTTTAAAACTAACCCTTGAAAACTGACAGGAGATCAGAGGAATCCAAGAGGGGAGGCATGAAAAATGAGGGACGGGATGGAGAGAGTGCAAAGGACGATGGGTGCTTTGGTGGTGGGAGAGCTGCAGTGACTAACACCTAAGGGGAGATATCTTATATTGCTGCAATATTAACAAGATGTAAAAGAAGTGCATGTGTAGAAAGGTGGTTGCAGAGCAGGAATTGAGGTGGGTTCACAGAGCTGCAGCTGAGAGCCCTCTGTGACATCATCAGAACCACCAGAGCTCCTCTCACTGCCTTTGCCAGGTGGGTCCCTGTTCATCTTCAAGATTCTTTTATCCTTTGGAAACTGGGGCCCTCTATACTTCCCTCCATATTCTTGGCTTACAGCAGTGCAGTGACTGTAAATTACAGCAATCCCAGGAAACCAGCTCTCCTCTGATCATGCTTGTAAAGAGCATAGGGAGACACAGACTATCAGAAGAGCTGCGCAGAGCTCTTGGCCTAGGGACATCACCCAGGGACAGCACTGGGGTGGGAGCAACCCCTTCCATGATGTCAGGTCCTATGATTAGGGCCCTGTGGCCCTGACGGAATCCCACCCCTGCTGGCAGGGCACCCATGCTCTGAGTTCCTTAGGAAGGAAGGTTGGAGCAGCACTCCAGGGCCTTTGAGACTTCCGTGGCCTAATGGGATGCAAATTGGAATTTGCTCCCATAAAGATGTATTATGCATGGACTTTCTATTAGATTTCACTTGGAAACTCGTCATCCATCACCCCAGCAGGGCCTGCACAACCTCGGGCCTGTGTCAGCAGTTTCTTGTCATCTGGTGTCTGATGCCAAATTCATCTCCTTCTAGGGGGCCTGGGGGAATCCAAAGATTTGGAACATGGCCTAGGTGCAGCGGGAAAACATTGCCTGTCATCCTTTGAGGTTGTCCTGCCCTTGCTAGAAGAGGGTGGACCAAGAAGAGGAGGGTCCTGACTGGCACAAGCAGGGCTATGGAGTCTGGAGCAACTTAACCTCTTGTAAAAATGCCCCAGGGACCACTGGAGCACAGAGTATTCTTGGGAGAGTTTCAGGCTGGGAGGAAAAGAGGGACTGCAGGTGCTCGTCAACCTCAGGCAAGAAAGGCCAGAACTATAGTCTTTGATCATGGGGGTAAATAAAGTCCTGAGTCTCCCAGCAGGATTAGTCTGGAAAACTCACACATACGTGCTCACATATATACACACAATCCACATTTCTATACCTCTCACAATCTCCACGCATACACATATCAACCTATCTATGCCCCCCACATTCATCATATATGTACCACATACAACCCATACCCATACAAATGCTCACTCTCATTCACATACGTAAATGCACACACATACTTGCACACTGTGTTCATAAGGCACACGTAGATGCTCACAGACCCCATTCCCACACACACACACACACACACACAAACATGCAACACAGCCCATACATACCCACAATCACATACATATAACAAACAACCCCCTAACTCACTGCCCACATACACACATGCAACAACCACACCCTCACACACTCACACACTCTTTTACACATAGTTATGCACACACATACATATTCACATCCTGTATTGCCTCTGAAGCCACAGAAGGGAGTTTTTCCTCATTCATGAATGGCTGGGGATGCAACTTTCCAGAGTTGCTAGGATACAGACTCTGTGGGTGTGAGCAGAGCAACGGTAGACAAGTTCCCAGGCTCCTGAGGAGCAATGACTGAGGAAGTGGGAGTCCCGTGCCTTTCTGTAGTGTCTTCCTTCCCATGCAAGAGCAGATGGGTAATGAGGCCCAACAAACCCAAAAGGAGGAATCAATGGGGCACTGGAGATTGATAAACCGCTGGATGAGAAGGAAAGGTCTCAGCCCCTGAAGACTGTGAAAACAATAAACTCAGCAGCCACTGTTGAAGAGCATCTACTATGTGCCAGGGGTGAGCTAGGGAGCCTGAGACCCAGACTCAGCTTGCCAGGAGAAGATAACAGGTGAACCCATAATCCTGGGCAGTCTGCCATATGCCAAGCAAAGGTTTTGGTGTCACAAGTGCTAGTCTGGAGTCACTGAAGGGACCAAGTCACTGTAGGCTGGAGTGATCAGGGAAGGAAAGGAAAGAATATTTCAGGTAGAGAGACAGGTGGGAGCTAAAACTTAAAGGTAGGGCTATGGAAAATCTGCAATGAGGAGGCAGCCTTGAAAATTGCTTGTTATGGGGGACTCCCTGGTGGCACAAGGAGTTAAACACCACACTATGAAGCGATTTGCAGCCTCTGCAGCACGAGTTCAATCCCCAGCTGGGCAGGGAACAACCCACATGGTGCAGCAGACCTCTCCAGTCTCACATGCTGCTCCCCTCAGCAGTGTATTTCAGCCAGTCTGCCTGTTCTGTTCCCACTCTGTCTCTGGTGAATCCTCTCACCCCCTGCACCTCTCACCCCCTGCACCTCCCAGCTCCTGTATGCATAAATAAATAAATCTTTTTTAAAAAATTGCTTGTTATGGGTCTGGTCCCAGGGTTGCATTGAGGTTAGGAGCCTGATTTTAAAGTCACTCTTGCCGCTACTTGTCCTTAAATGATGCTTCCAGGCTCACCTCCTCCAGGAAGCTGCCCAAATCTCTCCCTTCTAAGGGTCCAGCAAATCTGTTGTCTCTATAACTTTAATTTTAAGGTCTCAGATTTAGACCTGTTTACTTACATAGTTGGTGAGATTTCCTGATAACACCCTGATGTAAAAAATAGAATCCCTGTCTACCAGGGTAAGTCATATAAACTAACAGCTATACTAGCAATCTCTTGGAGGCAAATGTCATTTCTTAACATAGACTCTTAGATGGGTTCAAAGCAGGGAGACCAAAAATTCAGGTAGGACAATCAGATAAGGCCTTAGGGAGGAAATTATGTTCAAGGACAGGCTGAATATGTAATTTCATTATTCATCAATTTACATCTTGTCCCGCACACTAAAGTTTGCTTATTATGTCTTATACCACTTTATCCCCTATCATGCCTAGCACAGAACTAGACATTAAATTTCTTAATACATTTATTATGTTGTTCAGCCTATCAACATTTGCTTGCTTATAAGTAGAGCTTCTGGAATGCTAGAAAAGTGGGGTTCCAAGTCCAGTCTGCTCTCAGCTATATGAGGGTGACATTTCTAGGGAAGGTTGAATGCTACCCTTGTCAGTCTTGTGGCTGCCGCCTCTAGCCTGTAGCTCAGAATGCAGCAAGAGAGTAAAACAGAATCCTGGAACTAGGACCTCAGAGATGCCAAGGTCTAGAGATACTTAGTGTTGTGCAAAGATCCAAAGGTGATTAGATGAGATACATACATTTTAAAATGTGTTTCAAAGCAACTTGACTGTGGAGCATCCTAACAAATACTATCCCAGTCAGGTGATCAAGGTCAACACCAGCAGTGATAAGTCATGTTGATAGCATATATCTTGATATCATGTGCTAAAAATGGCACTTGGCTTCTGTGTTCTTCCTCCCCAAACTCATAACTTCACTCTAATCATAAGAAAAACTTCAGCCAAATGCCCGTGGAGAACCTGCTATAAAATACCTGGCCAATATTCACAAAACTGCCCCAAGTCATCAAAAACAAGGATAGTCTGAGAAAATTATCACAGTCAAGAGGAGGTTAAGGAGACATCAGAACCCAAATGTAATATGGGATCCTGGAACAGAAAAAGAACTTGAAGGAAATCTGAATAAAGTTTAGACCTTAAATAATAAGAATATGTCAATATTGACTCATTAACAAATGTAACTAATGTAAAATGTTAATGATAGGGGACAGAGTAAGGATATATGGGCATTTCCTCTATTCATTTGCATTTTTCTGTCAGTCTAAAACTGTTCTAAAAAATTTTTTTATTGAAAGAAAATTGTGCTTCTGTTAATGCTTTCTGCCATCTTGGTTCTTGCTAGTGTTAATAATACGCCCTCAGGCCAGGGTTCATCCTAAACAGGACATGGTTGCTGAACATATTAATGTCTTTTTAGGCTCCTCTTGGCTATAATAGTTTCTCCAACTGTCCCTGTGCTTGATGACGTTGACAGTGTTGACCAGTACTGGTCAGGTATTTTGTAGAATCCCTCGGTTATGATTTGCCTACTGTTTTTCTCTCAACTTCATTTCAGGTCATTAGAGCCATGCAGCTGAAACCACGTCTTTTTCCTACTCACGTAAGAGAATGTGGCACCGCGGCCTTTTCTATTATGAAAACTCTGTGTTCAGGGTGACCAAGGGGTCAGTGCATGTGGGTAAAACCACCTGCAGGGAAGCACGTGGGCTGTTCAGAAACCACCCTGGCATCCTCACCCCAGAAGCACTGGGCCTAATGTTCCAGCCTGGCTTCATGTGGGAGGTTCAGCAAGGGTGGGTCCAAGAGGGCAGAGTCTTCCTGAAGGCTGGCTATTCCAGAGGTTAGTCTCTGCTTTTTTCTTTCCGGAGCCAGTCCAAGAGACAGACTTCTTCAGTGGACCTCAGGGGGTCCACGGGGACTGATGGACCTGTGGATACTGGCGCCCACAAGAAGTTGCCTTGACAACCCATTCCTTCCAGGTGTGGGGGAGAGAGGGAGAGTGCCTGTGTGAGCTCTGAAAGGACAGGATTCCAGGATGCTGAGCTGCCTCGAAGGGCGTTGTCATTTTATCCTCCCCTGGGTCCTTTCATTATACAATTTCTTAGCCTCAATCCTCCTCAGACTCAGTGCTGGTGAGGAGGAGGCAGTCACCGGGCATTGAACTGTGTGGGCTTGACAGAGCTGGCAGGCAAACTCAGCATGCTAAATCCAGTGGACCATTCGAGATGTCTAGACAGGAAGCCAGACTGAGAGAAAAGCAAGGACACTCCCCTCACACCAGAGCCCAGGGGCTGCCAGGCAGGCTGCTGTCACCACTCACAAGCCTGGAGGGCCAGTCCTCTGGGGTCTGGGTGCCAGTTCAGGGCACTGCCTTGTGAAAGTAAATGCTGTGTCTTTCCCAGATCAAGTGCAGCAGGGAAATGTCAGGCGCAGCAGTGGGTGGCACCGAGGTGGAAATGACCCAGCATGATCTTGAAGTTGAAGCTGGGAAGGTGGACCTGTCATTCCCTGATGCCAGCATGGGGCATGCTCTGATCATCACTCAACATCCAAGTGAGGGTATCAGAGGTAATAGAGAGCTCCAGAGATTTAGCTCAGCTCATCCAGTGCCAGCCAGTAGCTAGTACTGGGAGCTCAAACAAGTTAATCTGTCTCTGTTTCCCTACTTGTAAAATGGGGTTAATTGTATACCTGCCCAAACTGTCGCATAGCTCATTGTGAGGTGCAGATGAAATGATATGGAAAAGACCTGTGTGTGAAGTACGTGGAGGCATGATTATTTAAAATGGTGTTTATATATTTGAAGCTATTGAGTTATTCAATTCCATTGAACTGGGAGACTTGGCTTCTTCAGGTTGTCAGTCACCAAGTTGCTTAGACCAGTAAGTCTTACAGGTCATTAAGCCCAACTCACCCAGCTTGTCCTTGAGAAAAGCTAGTGCATGTGATTCTGTGACCTTCCCAGCTCCCAGAGCAGGTTAGTATCTGAGCTGGGCCTACAGCCCAGTGCTGCTGATTCCCATACAGGGATTGTGCATCAAGCTCCTCAGCTCTGTCGCTGCCAGACTGATTCTCTGGAGCTAAACATCTACATCTCACCCTGGCACCAAGAACTCGTCCCAGTAGCCTTCATTTGCATTTCAGTGCATACCCACTTTCACAGCTTATCATATAACCAACCTCACCTCCCCTCTACCCCCGCCTGCCCCACCTCCCAGATTCTGGGATCTTTAAGGAAATAAAGAGAGTGGAAGACACAACAGAAAGATGATAACCAAGTGTTCTTTTGGAGCTTTGCCAGTGTTGGTCGGCAGTATGCCTGAAACTCCCGCCCTCAATCTGTTCACCAACCTGTTTCTCTCCTCATCAAGCTGTTCCTGAAAGCCTTTTCCTCTGGGAAGTCTTCCCAGATCAACTAAGCTACTGGCAGCTTCCGTAGGTTGGCCCCATCTGAACCTAGTACTTCCCTGGTGTCCCTCACCCACCTTCCACCTCAGTGGGCACTTTGTCCTCCACTCCCAGCTGCAGGCCAAGCTTTCACCTCTTCTCTTGGCGCCTGTGCAGGAACACTTCCCAATCACTCCTGCTCGCCAGGCTGTCCGCATTCCTGCCATGCGCTTGACATATATTTGATGTTGATGCTTTATTGCCTCTTGATGTATTCACTTCCTGCTTTGATTTGGTCATTAGCCTGCCCTCTTCTCATTCTTCCCATCTCTGTTGTTTGTCTGAGACACTGATAAGTCAGAGGGTCTCATTGTCAAGAAGGGAGAATTGCTTGCCTCTGCCCTTTTGTTGAGTCAATTGGGGCACTAGCCTCCATTCCTCAGGTCCAAATTCCATGTCTCATCAGCCTCAGCTATGTATCTGAATTCCTTCTATTCAGACACTCTCTTGAGTCCTTGTGACAATTGTGTCTCTGGGTTTTTATTATTATTATTATTATCTAATTTATAGGATAGAGAAGTTTATCTTTTTCTTTCTCAGACTTTCTACTTACCCTGACCTTTTATTATCTAATGATAGTGCTTTTTGAAAAGGGTCTGCAGAAATGCTTCCATTGTCAAAAAGGAAGGGTGGTCACATACAAACACATACCCGTGTGTGTGCATATATGTATGCACGCTTTGTTGTCAAATATAATTTATCTCTGAATGGCGCCAGTATAAATTGCTTCTGTCAGTTTATATTATCTCTGAATAATGCACAAAACCCTAAAAATATGAGTTGCCTTTTGTTATATACCTCTTTCTACCTTTAGAATTTTCAAACTTTTAAAATATGAATTATTTCATAGAGACCAAAAAATAACTGAAATGAATTATAAATTGAAGTATAATAATAAATCAGTCTCCCCTGTGGATCCACCATTGAAAATAAGACATCAACCATTACCAGAGTTGTAACTACCTGCATGATCTTCTTGATTCTACAGAGGTGGTTGCTGCCCTCACTCTTAGGGCCCTGCAGGCCTCTCGAGTTTTCACACAGATGTCTGCAGCCCTAAACAATACATTATTTCATTTGACTTGTTTTGAACTTTTAATGGGGCCATACTATATGCAATCTTCTGTGGCTAACAACCTAGTTCTCAGAATCATCCATGCTGATGCTTACAATTTTAACTCAAGTGTTTTTATTGTTACTTACCATTCCATTGTATAACATTGAGTATAACCATTCCAGTGATAAACATTGAGTTATTTCCTATTTTTGTACCTCTGAATTTCCTTATGCCTGTTTCCAGGTACACGTGTATACAAATACCACTGGTCTAGAAGGCAGACACAACTTCAGTCCAAAAACCATTTGCTAAATGGTTTCCAAATTACATTCACCAATTTACATTCCCAACAGCTGCTTGAAGGGCTTTTGTTCTTCAAAGTTCTCACCATCACTGGATAGTAATTGACTTTTGTGGGTCTGCTAGACTTAAGCGGCCTGTTCGGCTACTATTATTGTTACCTGCAGTTCTGCATTCCTATACAAAGGTCACTACTGCCCTTCAGAAACCAGTCAACCAGTCATAGGCACCTTGTAAGGTGCCTTTCAAGTCAATCAAGAGCAGAAAGCTTGATCACCCTGGGAAGGGTATGCATCAAGAGATATGACTGGGGGGTAGGGGTGGGAATTGTATGGGGACTATAATCAAGATGAAAATGCATACATTGTGCAAAAATGAAAAATGATGTAGCAAATACAGAAAATAAATTTTTTTAAAAAGAGAGAGAGATGACTGGGAACACCCAGTGGGGCGAGGGGAGTGTGGGGGAGTGGTGGTGCTGATGACAGAATGGGTAAACTTACTCCTGACTCATACATCACATCACGAGGTATGGTCGGGAACGCCCAGGGGGCTGAGAACTGATGTATGACAAAGGACCCCAGAAGTTGATCAGAGGAATGCCTTGTTGATAAGATTAAAACCATGGCCTGGGGTTTGGGGTATGGTTTCAATTACAACACTTGGTCATCAAGCAGATAAGAATTATCTGGTCAGCAAACTCATGTCCTCCCGAAGCCCTAGATGACAAAAACACATTCTTTAGTTTCACCCATCTTTTTCTCCTTGTCCTCCTACCCCACATAACTGATGTTGTACGACTATTCTATCAATAAGGCCAGGATCTTGCTTGTTCAATAGCATCCTGCATTGCACAGCCTGCTCCACGACTCCTATTTCTTTATCAGTATGATGTTGCCAATGCAACAGACTTTATTGTTTGCCAATCTAGTGGGTATAAAATTATGTGATATAGTACAAGCTTAACTTACATTTGTCTGGTTACTTATAACATCAAGAACATCCACTTAGGTTTATTGTTCAATCAGGTTTCCACTCCTTTGAATTTTTTTTTTTAAAAGATTTATTTATTTATTTATACAAGCACTGGGTACAGTCAGAGACACAGGAGGGTGAGAGAATTCACCAGAGCCAGAGCGGAGAGTAGAACAGGCAGAGTGACGAAGTACACTGCTGAGGGCAGCAGCGGGCGGCTGGAGAGGTCTGCTGGCCATGTGGGACCCTCACCCGGCGGCCAGGGATCCAACCGGTGCTGCAGAGGCTGCGGACAGCTTAGCAACCCAGCGCTCAACCGCTGCGCCACCAGGGAGGCCCTCCTTTGAATTTTGTTTTTTGAAAAATGTAATTTGAAACATATTGCCTACACAAGAATATATATTTACTAAAACTGGTCTACACTATCTCATTTCTCATACACAAAAGACCCTCCTACTCTTCCCTAAAGCACACAAATACCATCTCTGAAGAGTTTACAATAAATGTAATTGCTAACAATACATGGGTGGGTGAGTATTTGTAAAGGGCAGGACTGGCCACTGAGCAGGTTTTCTGATCCAGCAGACCGGGTAAAGGAGGAGTCAGAGTCCTCAGTGGTTTTGCAGGCTTTTATTGGGATTACCAGGTATAGGGCAGGCAGGGGTGCTGGGGGCCGGGAGGCTGGCAGTCCTCCCAGCCCCCAGCAAATCCGCACTCTCTCTGGGCTCTCCGGCGTTCTCTGCTTCTGCTTCTGCTTCTTGGCTTCTCTTCGGCTTCTCCTGGCATCCCTGTGATGCCGCCCTTAAAAAGCACAGTCTTAGCCCAGGTGAATCCCATCTACCTATGCCCACACCCTATTCCAGGTGCCCCCCATCAGGCATGCATTCAGGACCTCAAGGATCCATCATCTATCCTGATGGCGGGAGGGCAGAAAAGCCTGACATTTTCTTTACCCTACAGTATTATTGACTAAATTGTGTCACCCCCAAAATTCATAACTCCCAGTACCTCAGAATGTAACCATATTTGGAGATAAGGTCTTGGAAGAGGTGATTAAGTTAAAATGGTATCTTTGGATGCCATCTAATCCCATATGACGGTTGTCCTTGTAAGAATAGGAGATTAAGCATAAAGGGTCGACCATGTGAGGACACAGTGAAAAGGTAGCCATCTGCAGGCCAGGGGATGAGGCCTCAGAAGAAATTCACCTGCCAACATCATGATCTTAGATTTCCAGCCTCCAGAACAATGAGAAAAGACATTTCTGTTGCTTAACCAGCAGCCCTTCCCCTCCTTTCCCCTACTCCTGCCCCAGGACTTTATTATAGTGACCCAAGTTGACTCCTACAGTTTACACAGAGCTGCTTCATCTACTCATTCACCATCAAATATTAATCAAGCACATTCTGGGTCCACGAACACATTTCATTATGAAACCTTCACTGCAATCTCATAAGTCAGGAATAACTATTAAAATGAGGGAAGGAAGGCTCACTGTATTGGGGTGAGTTCAGAAAAGGATAGCTAGGATGGCAAAGGAACTGAAGACCGGAGAAAGACTGGAGAAGAGGAAATGTAGGCATCATATTTAAATGAGAGCAAACCATTCTGTGGGAGAGGGACCCATTCTCCCTTATGGCTCTCACGGTCAGAATTTTGATGAATAGGAGGAAATATCAGAAGACATATTTTGCTGGCGTTTAATAAAAAAAACCACTGTTACAGTCAAAATTGTCTAAAGGGGTAGTGAGATGATTTGGATATAGTAAGTTGTCCCTATAGAAGCTAGACAGCCACCTTGTGAAGGATGTGTGTATATGGGGGAGAGAGAGAGAGAGAAAGAGAGAGAGAGAGAGAGAGAGAGGACGGTTCAGATGTGTGGTTAGAGGACACAACATTGAAAGTCCCTCCCTATCCAGAGAATCAATGATATGTCCAAGACCAGGAACAGAACCTGTCTTGATTCTGATCCTCTAGTCTCCCCACCAGGCCAAGCTGCCTCTAAACAGATTAGTGGCTGGAGTCCTAATGGTGACTGCATTCACGCAGCTGCCTGGGGACTGCACACAGTGACAGGGAGTCTATATAGCTTTTAAAAGCAGAGAATTAATTGCTTGCTTTTCCCACTCCAGAAGTCTGATTATAGCCAAGTAGGTAACAGAAAACAGGAGGGAGCAGGCAATTTTGAGAACCTACTAAGCACTGTGCCTTATCATGATTTAATCCTTTTCATTAGCTCCAGCTGTAATATTATTCTTCATCTCCATTTTAAATACATCGAAGCTGAGTCTCAAAGAGACTAGGCAATTGTCTAAGCTCATGAAGCTAAATCACAGCAGTGACCTTGACCATATTCCCTCAGAATGTGAGCCAACGACTGCCTGATTCCAAAACCCATTGCATCTTGTTACCTAATGGCCAGTGGAATGCAAAAAATTTGGTTTTTATTTCTGTAAATCCAGACTACTGTCCTTTAGTACTAAACCCAGGATAAATAAATGTCTTGAATAGGACTTACATGCCAGGGAGGGAATAGGGGGCGGGACAACTTTTATATTCTTGGATTTGGACACATGACATTTTCTCAGCCTCATACAATGCTGCAAGCCCTGACTTCTGACCAAATTGCAGCCTTTGTGTTCCTCCAAAATTAAGCTCATTTCTGATATAATGAATGTTTTCCTTCTGCAGTGGGTATTCTCTCATTCTTCCCTCTCGGAACACTTTTTTTTTTTTTTAAGATTTATTTATATATGCATACAAGTACTGGGGTGTAAGCCAGAGGTGGAGGGAGGGGTGAAAGGATTCACCAGAAACAGAGTGGGGAGCAGAACAGGCAGATCTACTGAAATATACTGCTGAGGGGAGCAGCAGGCAAGGCAGGAAAGGTCTGCTGGGCCATGTGGGTAGCTCCCTGGCCGGGGATCCAACTTGTGCTGTGGTGGCTGGCAGTAGCTTGATAGTGCTATCTTTAACCTCTGCATCAACAGGGAGGCCCTTTTTATACCAGGAGATAGCAAGGACTGCATCTAGCAGAATCTCTCCACAGAAAAGGGAGAGATTACCACTGGCAAAAAGGCCTGAATGGGCCTCATTTCAAGCTGAATGATCTATTCAGTCCTCATTGATCTGCAAACTGGGCTGAGAGCCCTTTAAGCTGGCCAGGAATGAGGCCTCAGAGCTGGGAGTGCTCTGTGTTCATCTTTACAAAAAAAAATTTGTTGCCCATGGCAAAATGTAACTTCTGTTTTAGACTGAGCCCCACCTTCCTTGGTTAGGATTCATAAACAGACAGCTGGTGGTGGTTACTCCAGACAGTAACAATGATGAGGGGGGCAGAACAGGATCATTGCTTTTGCTTAGGAGCTGGAGCACTGGAGCACTCAGTAGTCTGCCAGAGGGGAAAAACTGGGGAAGTTCCAGAATACAAAGGAACTCTCTCCACTCTCAACCAACCTTTGTCGGACTTGTGGACACTTCAAACAGCCTCCTCCACGTCCAGTTGCATTAGAACCTGGGTCTTTCCCAATGTGACCCTAACCTGGAACTGAAGAATGGGGTCTCCTTAAACTCCGAGATTTGCTAGGACTGGGCTTTCCTCTCATCTCAAGCATTGACTCCAGAATCCCTCCCTGCACTATCCGCTTCTACTTTCCTCCATCCACCTTCTATCCCTGCCCCCTCCATTTCTAATCTAGCATATTATTCAATCCATCTGACCTTTATGGAACTGAGAACTGAGTACACAGCATTGTTATAGATAATAGGCCCAAAGGGGTGGAGAGTCACAGAACAAAGAGAAGAAATGGGTTTTTCCCCTCAGGAAGTTTAATTAGATCAGATGAACACAAAGTTAAGCTGGTTAAATACAGAATTTATGAGCCAGTGCATGGCACAGCACACACCCAAAGCAGGTTAGCCCAAGGACTGCTGTTGAGTGTGACTTTCATTCCTGCTTTTTGGGAAAAATTTGCAGAAGAGGCCAGCTGTTAGCTGTCGTAAAGGGAAGCACCAGGTTGATGTCTAGTTTACAAGGAGAGAAGAGGCATACCCTGCCTGGGGGCCCCAGAAGCAAATGCAGAGAGCTGGTGCATCTGGTTAAGAGAGAAACTGAGGTTCTGAAACCAGACCCATAGAGAGAAGAGGAGGTCATCATATTGTCAGGGAACATTTCCGTGTTCCAGGGAACAGACAGTATTTGTCATACACTCAACAGGCTCAGTTACACAAAATTCCCAGTGTAGCAAAGACTGCATGTACCTGCCATGTGATCCTGCATAAGTCCCTGAGCTTGTTGGGCCTCGGTTTTTGTTTTCTCACCTACATTAGGGAAGGTTTGGATCTGATCAATGATTCCTAAATTTTCAACCAGTCCAACTTTCAAAAAGTTTTGGGGACAAACTTTATATTGCTGAATAATAGTGTTGTTGTTTTTTTTTTTTTATACTGCCATCAATTTAAAAAACAAAAGCACATTTCAGTGTTAAGAACATAGACAAGACATAACTTAGAATACTAAGGACAATCCCATAAGGAAATATGGAAAATCTACTACATGATATTACTTTTCCCTTCTCATTGCAGACTGTTGAAAAACTTCATCAGGGAAGGAAAGGAATTCTAGAATTTGGAAATTAAGAGATGACTCCAAAGGTGTTTTCTAGCTCCTAAGATTTCATGATTTGAATCTGAAACTGGGCCAGTTTCCCAACCCCACTTTGATCCACATTTGGTACTTTCTAGACTCAGAAGCATCGTGATGCTAAGTGAATGCTGGCCTGGGTGATCTGTGTAAGTGACTGATACCTGCAATGCAAATCACCATTCCCTTTCAATTTTCTCCTGTTTCCTGTGATACAGAAGATGTTGCCTGTTGAGGTTTTGTCACTGGCACATGACTTGGTGGGGTGTTGCAGGCAGAAAACTAAGAGGTGCTTCTTTCCCTCTTCTATTACAGGCAACAGGTCACTCAGGAGAGAAATGTACTCACCCATTTTGGGCATCCTCGCAGCACTTGTACATAAAGTCCTTGCATTAATATACACTGAGGTTAACTTCCATACTCCAAGGTCCAGAGAATCTAGGGTCCACACAAATGAGAGCAGATTGTATGTGCACAATTTTAAAAGACACCCCCACTCCCTTAAGGTGGCTACAAGTTCTGGAATTTAGCACCAGATCAGCCTGGGCTAAGGGAGGTTCTCTTCTGCAGATGTATGATTTTGGTAACAGAAACAACTTGGGGAGCAACTCCCCACACAGCCCCCAGAGTCTGGAACCAGAAAATGGACAGCTGCCCTGGCTGCACAGTCCTTGGTGGGACTGCCTAGCACAACTGCTGTCTGGAGACAATGCAGCCCATGTGACAGGCCCTAATGAGGCCCTTCTGGAATCCCACAATGGCCAAGCGCAGAGGCTCCCTGAATAGGTCTCTCTTTTCCTGGAATAACAGTGGCTCCTTTCTCATTCTCCTGCCATGTTTCTCTCCCTTCTTTTCCTTTCTTGTCACCTTTTTTCTCTTAGTTCCTTTAACTCCCCTGTTCCCTTTGACCTTTTTCTCCTCCTCCACATACCCCATCTCTTTTCTTTCTTCTGGCATACCCTCTTAGTCACAAAATCACCCCTCACTCTGCCATGGGGCACCCCACTCCAGGATCTCAGAGCTGAACAGCCCCTCCTCCATGCCATGCTCTTCCTCTCCACCCCAAGAAGGCTACTTTTAAATCATGTTTCCCCTGCTGCTGCTGTGAGTTTGGGGGAGTTGGCAAGGTTTAGCGATTGAAAACAAAAATTATCTGTAATGTAAATTAATTGTAAGTACTGCCATTCTTCCCAGTTATTTTAAAGTTCCCGCCTGCACAAGACAGCTTCTTTTTCTCTGCCATTCAGAAAAATTGGGAAGGGGGCCTCCCTGGTGGTGCAAGGGGTTAAGCACCGCACTATGTAGCAGTCCGCAGCCTCTGCAGCAAGAGTTCGATTCCAGGCCCGCCAGGGAGCAGCCCACATGGTGCAGCAGACCTCTCCTGTCTCACCGGCTGCTCCCCTCAGCAGTGTATTTCAGTCAGTCTGCCTGTTCTGTTCCCCACTCTGTCTCTGGTGAATCCTCTCACCCCCCACCCCCAACCCCACCCCGCATCTCTGGTCTGTACTCCAGCTCTTGTATGCATAAATAAATAAATCTTTAAAAAAAAAAAAAGAAAAAGAAAAAATGGGAAGGTCAGATCCAGAAGGAGCATAGAGGAGTGTGTTTGCTTCCCTCTCTCACTTTCTCACATACACTGAAAGGAGCCATGTTCAGCTGCCCAACTTACAGCTCGACTGGCTGGCTTGGGGCTGCCCAACAGTTGGTAAGAGATCCTGTTAGTGAGGTTGGAGGGTGCCCCTGTCAGGCTATGTTGCCCTCAGCCCTCACTCCCACCAGGACACCCCACTCCATGGGGACCAGAGCTGACAGAAGGTGGGCCAGAGCTGACGGAAGGGAGATGGTGGAGCTCTGGTTTTTACAAGATGTGGTCAGGAAGTACTCAGGGGCCTTCCTAGCTCACTACTAGAACTCTGAAAAAAGGGTAATACAATAGAGGAAGGCTTGAAAGGGGTCTTCTGAAAGAAGAAAGATAGTAATTTATCTCCAGGAGGAGAGAGGTGAGCAGAGGGCAGAAACCAGGGCTGGGAACATTGTGGACACTCCATAAATCATTAGTTTTACAGTGTTCATTTAAAATCTAACTGTGAAGCACAAAGAAGGAGAATCCGAGGGGTGGGAGGAGAGAGAGGTTGCCAAGGAGGTTATAGAGAAAGAGGAATTCGAGACTCACCGATCTGTTTCATTCACCTTGATTGCTCACCATTTATTCTCTGTCACAATCACTTTTTCTTTGATATCTGTTTTTCCGAAACTTGTATGTTGTGAGAAGCAGCATTTTATTTTTTTTTTTTTTTTTTTTTTTAAAGATTTATTTATTTATTTATTTATTTATACAAGCACTGGGTACAGTCAGAAGCACGGGAGGTTGAGAGAATTCACCAGAGCCAGAGCGGGGAGCAGAGCAGGCAGAGGGGCCGAGGTACACTGCTGAGGGGAGCAGCGGGCGGCAGGAGAGGTCTGGCACCATGTGAGACCCTTACCCGGTGGCCGGGGAGCAGCGGGCGGCAGGAGAGGTCTGGCACCATGTGGGACCCTTACCCGGTGGCCGGGGAGCAGCCAGGGATCGAACCGGCGCTGCAGAGGCTACGGGCAGCTTCGCAACCCAGCGCTCAACCGCTGCGCCACCGGGAAGGCCCAGAAGCAGCATTTTAGCATAAACTGCTGGGGGGGAGTTGAGGGAGGAGAGGGGAGTGTGGCGTTGAAGACCACTGATAGTGATAAATAAGAATTGGAAACCCTTTGCTTCTTTAGACACTCCCTGGGATAAATCTTGGTGATGTGCTAGCTCTAGAATAGTTCCCTGGGGTGGTAAGCCTAACACCACCACCATCCCTCTACCTATTCCCCCTGCCACACACCCCTACCCCATACACACAAATGTCTGAATTTCAAGCTAGAACATTGTTCAGGCCTTCTTGTCAATTGTGACTTCTGGACATGGTCCAGTAGCTCAGGTAAAGGCAGCCCACATTAAATGAGTACCTACTATGTGTCAGACACTAGGCACAAAGCATAAAATGGACTATTTTTTTACATCCTCACATCCCTGTATGCCCACTTCACAGTTCAGGAAATTGAGGGACAGAGAGGCTGCTAAACTTGCTAAGGTAACAAAAGAAAATCATATGCTGGTCAGATTAATGCTTACCTAGACCCCAGGGAACGTTGGAAAGTCAGTGAAACCAATGATGCTAAAGGGGTCTTTGGTCTGTAATTTTTATCAAAGTTAAGGAACGTTACACTTAAATGCAGTGAGCTTTACAGTTTAAACAAAAGGCCCCTGGAAGCAGAAACAGAAAAAGGAGGGTAGGCAGAGGACATAACTGCTCACCCATCCCAGGACTGGGCACCTCTTGCCAGACTCGGGCAAAGCATACCACTGTCTGGATGAAGTCAGCCTTGTGTTCATTGTCCCAGTGTGTTTCCCAACAACATCCTCCCTCCTAACAAACCAATAGTCTGTTTTTGATGCCAACAACCCATGATAATCTGATCTGGAAGGAAAAAAAGAGAGTGAAGTATCTATAGAAATAAACATCATCAAATGTCCTGGCTCCCTTCCCAGAGCATCACTAGAAATGCAGGAAGGAAGAAGCCACAGAGCAGAGCTACAGCAGGTCTTCCGGAGCCTCCATTAAGTCACTGAGAGAGGACTTGGCATCTTCTATGCTGATTGCCAGGTGACGAATAAGGATGTGAAGTATGAGCCAGGTGCTAATCTTCTGGTTTATTCTCTTCCTTCACCTCCATATTCAACTTTTTGCCATGACAAACTTTCTCCTGATGGTTTAGTGCATTTAAAACCTTGGTTTAGAATCATAGTACTAAGCACAGCACTGATTTGAGCATCTAGTGACCAACATACTCTCGGGAAGAAGGAGGTGATGGATGGGAGGGCTGGTTCTGGGCTCCTTCACGGAGGTACAAATAATGTTTCTTTTCTTTTTTTTTAAGATTTATTTATTTATGCATACAAGAACTGGGGTGTAAGCCAGAGGTGTGGGGGAGTGAGAGGATTCACCAGAGACAGAGTGGGGAGCAGAACAGGCAGACTGACTGAAATACACTGCTGAGGGGAGCAGCAGGTGAGGCAGGAGAGATCTGCTGAGCCATGTGTGTTGCTCCCTGGCCAGCTGGGGATCGAACTCATGCTGCAGTGGCTGGTGACAGCTTAATAGCGGTGTCTTTAACCCCTGTGCCACCAGGGAGGCCCCACAAATAATAAGGTTTCTGGTGAAGGAAAGCTGACAGTGAAATAAAAGAGCAAATCATTTCACTCATCAGAATACAGTCCCTTACATCTCTCTTCAAAACTCTGAAGACAGAAGGAGATGATATTATAAGGGGGGTGGGGGGGGGTAAGGGAAGGACATGTAATGGAAAAAGATAAAAGTGAAAAAAAACTTGAAACATACCTGGCAGAAAGCACATTTGATTTGAATGATTCTTTCCATCTCAATTCTCTGTGGGCCTGTTCATAACAGAGATATGGTTACTTAAAATACAGTTTCTGCACTGAATGGTTGAGTCTCCTGAAAAATGCCTTTTATGTTTTTACTAGCCCCTGCATTAACTCATAATTCCTGAACACCACCTCCAACAGGACCAGTTGAACTTGAGCAGACAGAGTGATTCTGAAACCTAGTGACACCTCTAAATGACACTGAGTCTTAAGCCCAAAGGTGTCATATTTCAGCTCTTTTTTCTACCAGCCCACTCTCTACCTTCAACACACACGCACACAGTGTCAAGATCCAAGGCAGAACTATTTTAGAAAAATGGCACTGCTGTTGATTCAAGCAGAGTAGTAACAAGTTCTCTTTAAAACACACACTCAGACTGTTCCAATTCTGTTTAGTATGGCTTAAACTTTCTTTGAATAATTGAATTTTTAAAGAAGCAGTGGTTTTAAATTCTCTTCTGCAGACACCATTAATCAAGAGCAGCCTCTTTTCCTGAAGTAAAATGGCTGGCAATGAAGGTTCTGAATCAGACTTTTTGGATTTGTGGACTTCCTTCCTTCCTCACTTTTGAGTCTATGTAACTTCTTTAAGCCTCAGTTTCCTCACCTCTGACATGAGGGCTAACAATGGTATCCATCTCATTGTCGCGAGGTTTAAATAAGATAACCCGTCTTAAAGTGTTTAGCACGGTGCCTGCTCACAGTAAGCTTTCATTAAATATTAGCTATTATGGCCTCAAAAGAAAACATCTTTTTAAAAAGGCCTTAATCCAAGAGATCAAATCTAACACTGCTATTTGTATTTTCTAAATATTTCTTAGAAAATAAACTCACATGCTCGGACGCCTATCAGAGTCAATCAGCGGCTTTAGGAACACAACAGTGAATTATTAGGCACTATTTAGCCTTAGTAAAACTTCCTGGAAGATGAAGACATAAGCAAACCTGACACCCATTGAGATTGCTTTTTAAAAAGAAAATCTACCCCAGCTGATCTGGCAAAGAAATGCCTTCAGAACCCCTGCAGCTGCTGCCCAAACCACACATGGGTTACAGGGCACTTGTGGCTTCTGGCTGGGGTAGGCCTCACAGATGTGCTTTGCGGGACTCTGCACTGACCGGTATGGAAGAAGGCAGGTTTCAGTAAAGACTTAAGGTCAGAAGGATCTCCAACATTTCCTGAACCCAAAGCACCATCATCTGAGATTTCCGATAGGTTTTCAGGTTGTCTCTCTTTCTCTTCAGATGAGGGGTCATTTCTCTTCAGATGGTTGGGTTTATGGTCACGATGTATCTTGGGTTTAGGAGTGTCTTGTGAAGGTCTTAGAGTGGACACTTAAACGTTGTGCAAATGGTCTTGGATCTGGCAGGGTATTTCTTCATGATCTCTCTTCTAAAGATAAAAATCTTGGGGCCTCCCTGGTCATGCAAGGGGATAGGTCTCAGACTCTGAAGCTGTCCACAGCCACTGCAGCATGAGTTCAATCCCTGGCCAGGGAGCTGACCCACATGGCACAGCAGACCTCTCCTGCCTTTCCTGCTGCTCCCCTCAGCAGTGTATTTCAGTCAGTCTGCCTGTTCTGTTCCCCACTCTGTCTCTGGTGAATCCTCCTACCCCACACCTCTAGCCTGTACCCCAGTTCTTATATGCATAAATAAATCTTTTAAAAAAAACGATAAAATCATCACACTAAGTATGTGTTTGTTTTTCTAAATATGACTTCTTGTTATTAATATTATGACTATTAATAATATTATTTTGCTGGGCCTCCCCTGGTGGTGCAGCGGTAGAGTGCTGGGCTTTGAAGCTGCCCGCAGCCTCTGCAGCGCCAGTTCAATCCTGGCTGCCAGCAAGGGTCCCACATGGCGCAGACCTCTCCTGCTCCCCTCAGCGGTGTATTTCATCAGTCTGCCTGTTCTGTTCCCCGCTATGGCTCTGGTGAATTCTCTCACCCTCCCACGCTTCTGACTGTACCCAGTGCTTGTATAAATAAATAAATAAATCTTAAAAAAGATAATAATAATAATATTATTTTGCTGACTGTTGAAGTAGGACATGATCAGGGCCAAGGTACTTTTGTGCAAACTATGAAGAAGGTGGTGTCCTAGTTTAAATCTCCCCTTTTCTTCCCTGTTGCCCTAGTCATTTAATTCACCAGTTGTGTATATATGTTTCCTTCCTGATAATCTACATACAGATTAGCATATATGCATAATGATATCTGTACATGTGTATATGTGGCCTAATTTTTTTAATACAAATGATCTCTTAAATACACAGTACAAAACTTCTTACTCTTTCCTCTTCATATTAGTGCATACAGAGCCATTTTATTCCTTTTAACAGATGTGCAATTTTGCAATTACCCATGTACCATGATTTATTTCACCAAATCCCCCATGGACCAGTCAGATAATGAAAAGTAGTACATTGTTTTCATTGTTTTTCAACCACAGACAATGCTGCAATGATTGTCATTGTCGATAGAGTCTCTCTGTGTCCATATGTGTTTAAAATGCACATACAGTCTCTATACATATGTAAAGACATCTCTTAAATTAAGTTTCTAGAGGAAGAATTATTGGGTCTAAGAGTATGTAAGGTACCTATCAAATGTTGATAAATATTATCAAATGGCCCCCAAGAGGCTCTCTGATCAGCCCTCCCACCACTTATCGTTTTGGGTGTTTATTTTCCCACACTCTCACAAACACCTTTTTCTTTCCTATATTCATCCTTCAGAGAAAAATAATACAGAAGTCTTTTAAAATGTACATCCATCTTTCCTAATCTAAGAGAAAACTATCTTTAAATTCTTTTTATCTCTGATATGGTCCATCCTTGTATCACCACAAGTTTGTGATAACCCAGGAGAAGTCATCTGCACCTTTGTTAGCATATCCTTGGATGAAATCCACTTCAAAGTTGAGTCCTCAAGAATCCCAGTCTAACTCTGAAACTTTGATCTTTGCCCCTCCCTAGCAGGGCAGCAGCCTAAAGAACCAGGTCCTCTATCCTGGGGAGACCTCAGAAATGCAAATAGTTCACTGTTCTGCTCCTACCACCACTGCCACCTCCCAGTCCCCAGCACAGTACTTTGGATGAGTGATTTTTACTGGGAGAAGACTTGTAAGTGGGGGCCAGAAAGAAGAGTTTTGGGAGCTCCAAATTAAATGGACAAAAGAAGGCCTGCTAGTCGGCAATGAGCATTCTGAAGGGAGTCTGAAATCTAGACCAGGGACCATGGTTGTTAGGATCCGCTGGGGTTTTATAAGCCTTGTTAGCTTCTCCATTTGTGGTCTTGTGGTTTTCTTTTGATTTCACAGTAAAACCTATCACAAAAAGGGTTTCTTGTCTTGGGGGGCAAGGGGAAAGGAAAGGGCAGGGAGATTGCATAACAGCAAGGAAGGAAGAAATTAATGAGGAAAGATATCCTTTTCTGCAACTGGTCTTGGGAGACAGAGATTCTGAAGGATGGTGATGGTGAATGGATAGCAACACTTTGAAAAAAAAAAACCTAGAAAATAGGCAACAAAAATAGCGTCTTTAGACAATGGAGTGTTCCTTGGCTAAAATATAACAACTACCCTTTGAGTACATACTATGTGTCAAGTGCTTTACATGCATGATGAACTCATTTAATCCTTTCTTTTAAAAAAAGATTTATTTTATTTATTTATGCATACAAGAGCTGGGGTGTAGATCAGTGGTGCGCGGGTGAGGGGTGGGTCTGAGAGGATTCATGAGAGACAGAGTGGAGAGCAGAACAGGCAGATTGAAATACACTGCTGAGGGGAGCAGCGGGTGAGACAGGAGAGGTCTGCTGCGCCATGTGGGTCAGCTCCCTGGCCAGGAATTGAACTTGTGCTGCAGTAACTGCTATCTTCATACTACTGAGACTTAACCCCTTGCGCCACTAGAGAGGCCCCTCATTTGACCCTTTAAATAGTGCTGCGAAAAACACATACTATTGTTATCTTTATTTTACCAGTGAAGAAATGGATAGTTAAGGGACTTGTCCAAGATCAAGGTCAGAAAGAAGTGGCCAAATAAGGACCAACCTCCAGATCTGTTTGAGCCCAGAGGTTATGTTCATCCCTTCAGATCAAGATAATACAGAACCTTCAAAGTATCCTCCCACCACCACCACCCTCCTGCTCCCCCCCACCCCAGCCCTCTGTACTCTCCAGCCTTGCTTTCCTCGAGTATCCCAGAAGAGTGTGCAGATTTTCACATGTTGTTCATGGTTTTAGATTTAGGCATCACATTCACCAAGTGGTCTCCTTTCCTGGTTTCTACTCTCCAGACAACTTGCAGGTACCCCTGGTGTGACACTACTTATAATGTTTGGTCTCCCCCAAATGGTTGTGAGCTCCTCCCAGAGACTGAGCCTCATCTCTTTATTCTTCAGACCCACTGTGCCCAGTCCAGTGCTCATCTCATAAGCAGTACCCCACCCTCTATGCTCAATGCATAGGGCCCACAAGCTGAGCTGGCACTACTGTCAGCTCCCTTCCCACTCCCAGTTGGTAAGAGAGTGAAATGCTATTTACAAAAACACTGAGCCAAATAAGACCCTCCCTTCCTTGATATGCTGAAGTTGTGCTGAGAACAGCCAGGGGTCACCAAATGGCAGCCAGATGGTAACTGACTGCTGTTCCCTAACTCCGGGGGCCTGGGGCAAAAGGCTTGGCTTCCCACCTGCTCCCAGGGACCTGTGAACAGCCACTCTGTAAGGAAAACCCAGTCAGTTCCCTCCTCTGGATCCCCTCCAGGACCAGTGCTCAGTCAGCATCAAGCCTCTGAGAGGGACTCCCAAAGGCCCTGGGGCAGCGCCAGGACCAAATTTAAAGTCAGTATATATGAGGCCTCCTTCTCCCCTCCCCCCCTTTCTATAACAGGGAGGTGTTAACTTTGTAGTACCACCCCAGTGTGGTAGGGGTGTTGCTGCCTGTGGGAACAGCTGCGCCCTGAAATCAGTAGACTCAGATAGAGCAAAGGAGCGCTAGGGAAGAAGCACAGGGAGAAGTTCCTTTCTGGGTGAACTCTGAGGACACAAGTGGCTGGAGGAAGAGGGAAGGGATTTTCTGCAGTGTTCCAAACAAAGAGAAATGATGGGGCTTTAGGGAGAGCTCTGTTTCCCTCTCTTTCATTCGGCACCAGTTCCCTCCTCCCACTGCTCCATGAGGCAACAGGCCCCCAACTGGTTATCAAATCCTGGAGCGTAAGGGCCTTTGTCTCCCCTTCAGACATCTAGCTGGCAGGGCAAGGGGCCTACAAATCCTCCCTGACCCTCCCAGCTCTTTGTTATCTCTGAGGGAAGATAACATTTCTGTGTGGGGCGGCAAGGTGCCAGAAGTCCTCAGAGCAGGACAGAGGCAGGCAGGACAGTCTCCGACCCTGTTGCCAGGAGCTGCTCAGGGCTACCCTGGAGATGCGCTCTCTCTCCACTGGGGAGCCCTCCTCCTGGGGGCTGTCCTGGAGTGGAGGGTCTGCATTTCGGGAAGAGGAGGGGAAGGAGAAGCACTGAAGGAGAGCTGACTGGGAGGATAAAAGCAGCCGGCTCTCAATTATTCAGGAGCCAAGTCTGTGGTCTGTGGATGGCCCATTCGGTGTCTGGGTTTCTCACCTTCCCTATTACACACTGCCTCTGGCTGTTTCCCTGAAAACTGGGTGAGAGGGAGCTATGAAGTTGGCCGCTTGCTTTCATTTTGGTTTCTTGCTAAATCTACAGAGAAGTATGTTCAACAGCAGGTCTACGCCCTCGATGTCAACAGCACTGGGTCATTTTCTTTCTGCTTAAGTCAAGGACATATTCTTCAGCTTCTTCTTTTGGGTTCAAACTATGTCTACCATAGTTCCAAATCAAAAGATTAAAAAGCTAGATTTAAAACTCCTGTCTTAAAAGAATCATAGAGAGGAAGGGTGGTATGTCCTCTTTTAGTAGTGATAAAATGAGGAAGTAGTTGGGTGTTAAAATTAAGTGCTGAATTTTCCGTGACTAATCTTCCCAGTCATATTCCCTTCTGTTGTATGTCTTCCTCTGGTCCCATATGCTTGTTACCCTCATCAAGTCCATCCATCAACAAGATGCATGGACAAAACACCTGTGAGTGGCGTCCTGCGTGAGATCAGATATGTAGATAGGATCCTTGCCCTAGAACAGTTTAGAAGTTAGCTAGAGAAAAAGAATGAGAGAGACAACTAACAAAGCTATGTTAAGCCTCAAATTGAGGTCAATAGGAGTTCCAGAGACTGACAGGGCTGAGATTGGCAAGGAAGAGCTCTCCAAGGGAGAGCCAAGTGAGTTGCGCCTTCTTGTGGGCCTCAAATGAACATTATTTTAATCGAAGATAACCTGATATGGAGGCAGCTTTGAGGGGAGGATAAACAGAGGATAAAACGGAGAGGAGGAGGAGCTGAAGGGCTGAAAGGTAGAGAGAGAGACTTGTAGGGGAATAATGCTATTTAAAAATGGCAGAAGTTCATTTATTCACACTTTCTACTTCACTTTAATTTGCTCATTTGCACTTCAAATATTCATTTAATATTTACTCTTCAGTCAACAGACATTTACTGAGATCCTGCTATTCACTATTCTTGCACTGATGGTCAAATAAAGAACTAACTTAAGACACTCCTTAAATTAGGGAGTGGCATAATCTTCTTCAGTATTCATGCATCCCACATCAGATGACCCTCAGTGTGGATGTGGAGAACATACCCTACCATTACCTGACATAGTGACTTCTATTTGTCTAGCACTTTTGGTGCACTAGACATGCGTTATTTTATTTGATCCTCAACCTTGTGAGGGAGTCCCAGCAACTGGAGAGTGATAGGTAAACAAGTCCCGATTTTTCAATCACATGACTTGTCCAAAATACAGGTCCTAACTGGGGGACCAGATAGGGCTTGTCCTTCAAAACTAGTGTGGCATGGGCCTCCCCGGTGGCGCAGCGGTTGAGCGCTGGGTTGCAAAGCTGCCCGCGGCCTCTGCAGCGCCGGTTCGATCCCCGGCTGCTCCCCGGCCACCGGAGGAGGGTCCACATGGCGTGCAGACCTCTCCTGCCGCCCGCTGCTCCCCTCAGCAGTGTACTTCGGTCCTTCTGCCTGCTCTGCTCCCACTCTGGCTCTGGTGAATTCTCTCACCCTCCCGCGCTTCTGACTGTACCCAGTGCTTGTATAAACAAAACAAACAAATAAATAAAAAAAAAATATAAAAAAAAAACAAAACTAGTGTGGCTTATATTTCCTCTTACCGGTGGCCCCAACCTGGTCTCACCTCACCTTTAAGGTCTCATGGGAACCTTAGAACAATATACATTCTCGACTCTTTCCTGAGACAGCCTGATTCCTAAATCTGAGTAGGTCCACTATTTTGTGTTTTTCAGTCGATCCCCCACAGGACTGATGTTCATTTGGATTAAGGTATCACTAGACTAAAGCACTCTGTGGAAGGACCTGTGGAAAGACCTAAAAAAAAAAAGGACTTCTTGGCCACTTTGGTAGGCTCTGGCTAATTTCCAGGCAAATAACAATGCCCAGCTCCCATCACGCTCTTTGCTTCTTAACCATTCCTGCAGGCTGGAGACTTCTGGAGGCCAAGAATGGTTCCCTAGACTTTACAGTGCCTGGCTACCTGTGGCCCTCAAAACCTAAACTCCAGGGCTGGACAAATTGAGATGGGAGGGGAAGATCTGGGAAGGGGGAGGGTGGTGTCCATCTTCTCATGGATAAAATCATCTTGTATTTATTGAGTGTTAACTAAGTGCTGGGCCTTCATATAATCCTCAACTCTATATGCAAAGTACTGTCACCCCCCCCCCCCTTTACAGACCAGAAAACTGAGATTCAGCGTGAGAAAATCAATTCCCCCAAGCCACATAGACGCTGAAGTCCACGTTACCGCGTGCAATCTCAGGGCCACGGCTTTTCCCTACTTCACCCCCCCAATCTGCTAATCTGCCCGGGACTGAAATTCCGGCGCCTCCCAGGAGGTAACCCTGAGGGGCACGCGCGCCCAGGGGGACCAGACCTCCCGAAAGGAGCGGCAGAGCCCGGGCACTTCAGCCCTCTCCCCGCTTCTCCGGGCCGCGGCTCGGGAACTACAAGGCCCAGCAGGCAGCTGCAGGGGGAGGAGGCGGGGGAGGGCCCAGGCGGGTGGGAGTGAGCGCGAGTCCTCGCGCCTCGCCGGCGCACAGCGCTCGGAGCGCTCCTGCGGGCACTAGTGCGGTGGCCTCGGCGGCGGGCGGCGGCGAGCGGGACCCGTCCCCCGGTCCGGCGGCAGCGCGCGGAGGCGCCCGGCTGTGCCCGGAGCAGGGCGGCCGCGTCGGGACCGGACTTAGATTCTGCTTAGCGCATTGCGGCGACCTCGCCTTCCCCGGCCGCGAGCGCGCGCCGCAGCTGGAAGAGCCGCGGAGACCTGGGACTTTTCTCCGGTCCGAGGGGCGCCCCCGCGGGCGCACGGTGCCAGCGCTGCAGTCGGACACGCCGAGGCGCCGGGGACCCCCCAGCACGATGGAGTCCAGTCGACTAGAAGCTTGAGGCGCCGCCGCCCGGTTCTGGAGCGGGGGGGCCACAGGGTCTGGAGACCCGGGCGGCGGACGGGAGCCCTCCCCCCGCCCCGCCTCCGGGGCACCAGCTTCGGCTCCATTGGTTCCCGCCCGGGCTGGAGGCGCCGA